>NC_136906.1:1489540-1535713 GCF_949606895.1 Notothenia rossii | reverse complement strand
TTTGTGGAAGAACCGTAACAGATATCTTTGAAATTTCAAAACGTGAAGCATGTCAAGGAAGTTGAGTATCTGAAGTGTAATTTTTGTGTAGTTTCGGGTTAATAATGTGGCCTTTTTGGCAGTTTAACTAAAGGTGTGCGGCTGCTACCGTGAGGAAATATCTGCCTGAAATTACAATTGCTTTAATGGAGGAATGTTGAAAGTTGTTGTCACTTCATGTCCTCAAAAAGCATTTTGTTTAATTATTTTTGCTTAATTATTCTTCATTTTTCAAGCTACGAGATGTTTTCCTACGTTTGTCATGAGACATTATGTCTCAGGAATGTAGGGTTTGGGAATTATGGCAGTTTAAAAAAAGTATAAATGCGAATTTCAAGTTGTCCTCCACTCTAGCTGTGACATCACACACTCTAGTTAATATTAAAATGTGAAGAAAACCTCTAAAACAAGGTTTGAACAATGTTTAATATCTCTAAAAGTAAGAATCAGATTTAAAAGTTGTTTTACACGGATAATGTCAGAAAGATGTGTAACATTTTAAAGTTGGAATGAGCTCTCTGAGTGAAAGTATGAATGAACAGTTAGCAGTTGAATTGCATGAACATTTGTTGAAGTCTGAAGATTTCTCCATTGACTTCAATGTTAAAAATGTGATGTATTATGGGATGTATATCTGGAATTATGAAAGTTATGAATGAGAAAAGTAATAGCCATCGATTCCCGACCGAGCTGAACGTTTTGATGTTCGAACGGAGTTTCTGCGATGTTCAATGCGGGAGGAGAAGCGCGGCAAAATACCGGCGGAATAATAATAAACTTTTCGTCCGTAGAAGAATCACGCCACCAAACACACATTCAAACTACACGTTCAACATGTAAGTAGTAGAAAGTACAGGTATTTGGGTTCAACATGTTAGAAGTAGAAAGTACAGGTATTTGAGTTCAACATGTAAGAAGTAGAAAGTACAGGTATTTGTGTTCAACATGTGAGAAGTAGAAAGTACAGGTATTTGGGTTCAACATGTAAGAAGTAGAAAGTACAGGTATTTGGGTTCAACATGTAAGAAGTAGAAAGTACAGGTATTTGAGTTCAACATGTAAGAAGTAGAAAGTACAGGTATTTGAGTTCAACATGTACGAAGTAGAAAGTACAGGTATTTGGGTTCAACATGTAAGAAGTAGAAAGTACAGTATTTGGGTTCAACATGTAAGAAGTAGAAAGTACAGGTATTTGAGTTCAACATGTGAGAAGTAGAAAGTACAGGTATTTGTGTTCAACATGTAAGAAGTAGAAAGTACAGGTATTTGTGTTCAACATGTAAGAAGTAGAAAGTACAGGTATTTGAGTTCAACATGTAAGAAGTAGAAAGTACAGGTATTTGAGTTCAACATGTAAGAAGTAGAAAGTACAGGTATTTGTGTTCAACATGTAAGAAGTAGAAAGTACAGGTATTTGAGTTCAACATGTAAGAAGTAGAAAGTACAGGTATTTGTGTTCAACATGTAAGAAGTAGAAAGTACAGGTATTTGAGTTCAACATGTAAGAAGTAGAAAGTACAGGTATTGTGTTCAACATGTAAGAAGTAGAAAGTACAGGTATTTGGGTTCAACATGTAAGAAGTAGAAAGTACAGGTATTTGTGTTCAACATGTGAGAAGTAGAAAGTACAGGTATTTGCTGTTCAACATGTGAGAAGTAGAAAGTACAGGTATTTGTGTTCAACATGTAAGAAGTAGAAAGTACAGGTATTTGAGTTCAACATGTAAGAAGTAGAAAGTACAGGTATTTGTGTTCAACATGTAAGAAGTAGAAAGGTATAAGGTATTTGTGTTCAACATGTGAGAAGTAGAAAGTACAGGTATTTGGGTTCAACATGTAAGAAGTAGAAAGTACAGGTATTTGTGTTCAACATGTAAGAAGTAGAAAGTATAGGTATTTGTGTTCAACATGTGAGAAGTAGAAAGTACAGGTATTTGGGTTCAACATGTAAGAAGTAGAAAGTACAGATATTTGAGTTCAACATGTGAGAAGTAGAAAGTACAGGTATTTGTGTTCAACATGTAAGAAGTAGAAAGTACAGATATTTGAGTTCAACATGTGAGAAGTAGAAAGTACAGGTATTTGTGTTCAACATGTGAGAAGTAGAAAGTACAGGTATTTGAGTTCAACATGTACGAAGTAGAAAGTACAGGTATTTGTGTTCAACATGTAAGAAGTAGAAAGTACAGGTATTTGTTTTCAACATGTGAGAAGTAGAAAGTACAGGTATTTGTGTTCAACATGTAAGAAGTAGAAAGTTCAGGTATTTGTGTTCAACATGTGAGAAGTAGAAAGTACAGGTATTTGAGTTCAACATGTACGAAGTAGAAAGTACAGGTATTTGTGTTCAACATGTAAGAAGTAGAAAGTACAGGTATTTGTTTTCAACATGTGAGAAGTAGAAAGTACAGGTATTTGTGTTCAACATGTAAGAAGTAGAAAGTACAGATATTTGAGTTCAACATGTGAGAAGTAGAAAGTACAGGTATTTGAGTTCAACATGTAAGAAGTAGAAAGTACAGGTATTTGTGTTCAACATGTAAGAAGTAGAAAGTACAGGTATTTGTGTTCAACATGTAAGAAGTAGAAAGTACAGGTATTTGTGTTCAACATGTAAGAAGTAGAAAGTACAGGTATTTGTGTTCAACATGTAAGAAGTAGAAAGTACAGGTATTTGAGTTCAACATGTAAGAAGTAGAAAGTACAGTTATTTGAGTTCAACATGTAAGAAGTAGAAAGTACAGATATTTGAGTTCAACATGTGAGAAGTAGAAAGTACAGGTATTTGTGTTCAACATGTAAGAAGTAAAAAGTACAGGTATTTGTGTTCAACATGTAAGAAGTAGAAAGTACAGGTATTTGTGTTCAACATGTAAGAAGTAGAAAGTACAGGTATTTGGGTTCAACATGTAAGAAGTAGAAAGTACAGGTATTTGAGTTCAACATGTAAGAAGTAGAAAGTACAGGTATTTGTGTTCAACATGTGAGAAGTAAAAAGTACAGGTATTTGTGTTCAACATGTGAGAAGTAGAAAGTACAGGTATTTGTGTTCAACATGTAAGAAGTAGAAAGTACAGGTATTTGGGTTCAACATGTGAGAAGTAAAAAGTACAGGTATTTGTGTTCAACATGTGAGAAGTAGAAAGTACAGGTATTTGTGTTCAACATGTAAGAAGTAAAAAGTACAGGTATTTGGGTTCAACATTTAAGAAGTCAAAGTAAAAAGTCGTAGTGACTCAAAATAAGTGCTAGTAGAGTAAAGTACTGATACCAGAAACATGTACTTAGTACAGTAACAAAGTATTTTTACTCCACTACTTCCCACCTCTGCTTTGAATACATGTTTATTCCTATTTTGTTGTATTCTTTATTATGACTTCCCGTTTCTTTTCGTTTAAAAGAAACTACATAACCCAGCATGCAGTGCGAGGCAGCTCACTTCCGGGTCGCGGTGTTTAAAGCTGTATGTTTTGTTTTTGTCTCCTCTGTGTTTGGAGCAACAGCTTGAATATTAGCCCTTGTTGTACCCGTTAGCAGCTTCACAGATGGACGCGGTACACAGTCACCGCTCACTGTATAAAGGAACCACTCCACCGTGGAAGGAAACGTTCAGGAAGGTGAGGCACAACACGTTAGCTTAGCCACGGCTAGCTAGCAAGCTAGTTGGCATGTAGCATGTCTCTAAAGCCAAATATTGACCTTTATCCATTACCAGAAATGATACAAGTACTCAGATCTGGTACTTCAGTAGGAGTAGAAGTACTCAGATGTTTAAGTCAAAGCAGAAGTACTCAGACCTTGTACTTTAGTAACAGTAGGAGTAGAAGTACTTTCAGACCTTGTACTTTAGTAGAAGTACCAGAGTGTAGGAATACTGTGTTAAAAGTACATGTGTGTAGAGTATGTGTTATTCTTTGAGATGGCTAGAGACAGCATTGTGATGCCACTAGAGTTCACTTCTCTGTATCCAATAAGTCCACTGCTCTTTGTTTCCCTGCTGAGACACTTGTTGCTGCAACAGCTGGTTTTAACTTGGTGTTTCTGTTATATCTGTTAAACGTCCCGCTGTGTTCTGGTTAGGGATGGGAATCTGAAAGCAAATGTATATTCGCTGATTCAACTCCCAAAAAAATTGTTAACGGAATTTACATATCCTATAAATACATTTTCAAATACATATAGAAACCAAACCAAGTTTTCTATGATATTTTTCTTAAGATATTTAAAATGACACTGCCGGATAGATTTAATTAATCCATTTGATAATATTTAATCAACTTAGGCACGCCTCCCATTACATTTTTTTATTAAAATACCTGATTCATTTAGAATATTTGAATATTCTATGAATCATCCCTAGTTCTGGTTTGAACCCTTAGATGCATTAGTGGGTCAAAATGACTCAGTGAGCTGGTTTTTCTTGAAGTATCTTCGTACTTACCTTTTTTGTTTTTAATCAATTCATATTCCAGTTATTCCTCAAAATATATGTTTTGGATATCTTGCAATTCAAGGGGGGGTTACCTTGGTTGCTGATTGGCTAATGGTTACACAAGACAAAACATCGTTATGACATCATAAAGTTTCCAAAATCTGATCAGCTCATTTTCAGACAGGTCTTTATTAGGGATGGGAACGATTAATCGGATATTCGAAATTATTCAGGTATGAGAATATGAGTTATGAATATTTTTTTGGAGTTGGGCCTAAGTTGATTGCATATTATCAAATCAAATCAAGTTTTATTTATATAGCACATTTATAAACGATTTTTGGGCGAGCCAAAGTGCTGTACATATAATAAAAAAATTGGAATAATTCAATGTATACGCCAGAGCCATAGCTGAGTGTGTCAGGTCTAAAGGTGTGTGTTGCTCCGCTCACCGGTCCCTCACAGCGGGCAGAGCTGCAGGTGCTGATCTCTCTCTCTCTCGTCCGGTTATACTTCACTCACGTTTATGTCCAAATCCATCAGATCTAGCTAGTTCTAGCTAATGATATGGCTGCTGCCCCTCCCTACACGAAGAGCACGCAGACTCAAACCTCATCTTAGGCCCACATCCCAGCTGAGAGGGTCTTCTTCTCTACAGCTGGCCTGATTGTGAATCGCCTCAGCACCCGCCTCTCCCCTGAGTAGACATGCTCATATTCTGAAACAAGAATGAGTATTGAATAGCTGCATTCTGTGATAGGCCCTGCTACAGGTTGTTGAACTCTGTTGTCACGGGTTACGTTACCCTAACCCGTTATGTTGTTCGTGTTTGATCCCTCTTTCATTTAAAAACCAAGTTAAGTTTTAAGCATGAAAGCTGTCAACTGTTCAAACTGTGATCACCAGTTCAATACATTTGACAAATTCGACTTGGTTTCTTTCTGTACTTATTTCAACATGTATTTATTTATTATTCAAAATTCATTCTTTATTTATTTATTTTTGTAAAAGATTTTCCCACATGTTTTTATTTTTTATAGGATGTGTATATTTTGGTTAATCGGTTAACCGTATTTTGGGGGTCGAATATTCAAATATACATTTCGCTTTCAAATTCCCATTCCTAGTTTTTATAGAAATGGATCAGGACAAAAAGAGAGACAATCTTTGTTCCTGAAACTTTCAGAGTCTCTTTCCACAGAGGGGACACATGTTGATGTAGAAGAGACATGAAGAAGAGGGGACACATGTTGATGTAGAAGAGACATGGAGAAGAGGGGACACATGTTGATGTAGAAGAGACATGAAGAAGAGGGGACACATGTTGATGTAGAAGAGACATGGAGAAGAGGGGACACATGTTGATGTAGAAGAGACATGAAGAAGAGGGGACACATGTTGATGTAGAAGAGACATGGAGAAGAGGGGACACATGTTGATGTAGAAGAGACATGGAGAAGAGGGGACACATGCTGATGTAGAAGAGACATAAAGAAGAGGGGACACATGTTGATGTAGAAGAGACATAAAGAAGAGGGGACACATGTTGATGTAGAAGAGACATGGAGAAGAGGGGACACATGTTGATGTAGAAGAGACATGAAGAAGAGGGGACACATGTTGATGTAGAAGAGACATGGAGAAGAGGGGACACATGTTGATGTAGAAGAGACATGAAGAAGAGGGGACACATGTTGATGTAGAAGAGACATGAAGAAGAGGGGACACATGTTGATGTAGAAGAGACATGAAGAAGAGGGGACACATGTTGATGTAGAAGAGACATGAAGAAGAGGGGACACATGTTGATGTAGAAGAGACATGAAGAAGAGGGGACACATGTTGATGTAGAAGAGACACGAAGAAGAGGGGACACATGTTGATGGAGAAGAGACATGGAGAAGAGGGGACACATGTTGATGTAGAAGAGACATGGAGAAGAGGGGACACATGTTGATGTAGAAGAGACATGAAGAAGAGGGGACACATGTTGATGTAGAAGAGACATGAAGAAGAGGGGACACATGTTGATGTAGAAGAGACATGAAGAAGAGGGGACACATGTTGATGTAGAAGAGACATGAAGAAGAGGGGACACATGTTGATGTAGAAGAGACACGAAGAAGAGGGGACACATGTTGATGGAGAAGAGACATGGAGAAGAGGGGACACATGTTGATGTAGAAGAGACATGGAGAAGAGGGGACACATGTTGATGTAGAAGAGACATGAAGAAGAGGGGACACATGTTGATGTAGAAGAGACACGAAGAAGAGGGGACACATGTTGATGTAGAAGAGACATGGAGAAGAGGGGACACATGTTGATGTAGAAGAGACATGGAGAAGAGGGGACACATGTTGATGTAGAAGAGACATGAAGAAGAGGGGACACATGTTGATGTAGAAGAGACATGAAGAAGAGGGGACACATGTTGATGTAGAGGAGACATGGAAAAGAGGGGACACATGTTGATGTAGAAGAGACATGAAGAAGAGGGGACACATGTTGATGTAGAAGAGACATGAAGAAGAGGGGACACATGTTGATGTAGAAGAGACATGGAGAAAAGGGGACACATGTTGATGTAGAAGAGACATGGAGAAGAGGGGACACATGCTGATGTAGAAGAGACATGAAGAAGTGGATTTAGAAGAAGAGGTGACCTTGAAATGTCCCCGCTGTGTTCTGGTTGTAACCCTGAGGTGAGGTGGTCTTCTTGGAGTGTCTTCGTAAGGACGTGATGTTCTGGTTGTAACTGTGTGTTTGTGTTTTATCGTTGGCAGCGCTGCGTGGACAGGCTGAAGAACAGCCGCTCGAGGGTCCTGGACAGATACCGTCAGGGTGCAGAGCTCCACTCCTCCTCCTCCTCCTCCACCTCCACCATCGTGCAGGAGGTGATGGAGGAGGAGTGGAGCTTCCTGCAGGAGGAGGACCGGAGGCTGCCCTCTCTTTGGGGGCCCGACGGCCGAGCAGAGGTTTTTTTTTTATTATGATTTATTTCAAAGAGGACCGTGCGTAAAAATACATGAATCTCAGAGAAGAGAAGAGATGCCAGGTGTTTAGCTAATAGCTCATTTCCATCCGCAGCCCTCAGGTAACTATCAGCAAGCATTGCATCATCTCTATCCAGAGATGGAGCACTCGAGTCCTGGAGTGCCGATTTTCGGGACTCGAGTCGGACTCGCGCACTGATTGACGCGACTCGGACTCGTGAATCCTCGCGTACGCTGACTTGGACTTGGACTCGTGAATTCCCCCCCCCCACGATGACTCTGACTCGACTTATACATTGACGCTCTGACTTGGACTCGAGCAAGTTTTCTCTGGAGTCTGATGTCCTCTATCCTGGCGTGTGCACCTGTGAGGCGAGTTCACGTACTGGGCCCCGCTATTCCAGTCTAGAGATGTCTAGAGACACACCCCGCATCGAGCTGGATGCTTTCACACATTCTGCTTCCACATTGGAAAAGAGCAGCGCAACATACTCGTTATGTGGAAACAATATTGAAGAGAAGGCTCCGTAACACATGACTCTAAGGATCGAGTTCAGACATATAGGCTGTCTAGAACACTATCATCAGAGTAACGTGATCTAATCAATAAATAAAGATTCAGCCAATAACAGGAGAGCACATGGCTACTTAACATGCAGAATGACCTCATTTTGCATGCTAAGTAGCCATGTGCTTTCTGGGGCTCAATCTTTATCAGTAGACCATTTAACCGTTAAAAGTTCCTTCAAAATAAGAGTCCCGATCTTATTACTATCAAAATAAAAGTGCAAAACGAAAACTTTACCATAGGAAAATATTGGCATACAAATCTAATCACTTCTCTAAAAGGTAACTCATTTTAAATATAGTTAGACATGTTAAAGGTCATTTACAATAATAATAATAATAATATTAGTAAAAAGCTTTATATTTGTATAGCACCTATTACAAGCATTGTAGCCAAACTGGCTTCACAGCAGTTCAATAGACAGATTAGTATAACATGACAGGATGAAAGCAATGTAGAGGAGCAGCTACATTTCAACACATATATCCACGAAGGTTAATACCTGAAGAGTGGTGACTCGAGAGTGACTTGGACTCTTCTTAGGTGACCTGACTACAACACTGTCTCTATCACACAAACATCTATAGAACATGATTTAAGTTCAGGTCAGTAAAATAATACATAGAACAGTTAAAATATAATATTAGCGCTGTGATAGGTTTGTGAGAATAGAGCGAAGTTATTGGTTAAGCTGGGGAGTGACGCCCCCGATCACTGATTGAGAGGAGAGAGAGTAGTAACATGGACAAAGTAAATGAATGGGTGAAGACGGTGTTCCTGGTCGAACTTGCGCTGAGCTTCATTTGTAATAATAATACACTTTATTATAAGAGCACCTTTCAGGCCAAAGCACGTGCTCTACAGAACAAGAACAACACTAAACTAAATAGAGCACAATATAAAACATCTACAGTGGTCCTGATGACGTCCCCGTGAATTAAAGCTGACAAGAAATTCAAATAGGTTAAAAGAAAACCAATTAAAGCAAAACAGAAACAATACAGTGAAACCATAGTTTAGGGCCGTGAAGACTGAACTCCGCCTCCCCAGGTCTCCGTGTGATTCTTTAGCCCTTGGGATTTCTAAAAGGCAACTCAAAGTCCCTTACAGAAGTGAAGACGGCTTTTTAAAACAGTCTTTTTAAAGCAAAGGGAATGAAACTAAGCTACAGCACAGAGGTGTGAAGAGTTCCATTAAAAGCAACCAGAAGAGTCTCCAGCCTGGGTTTAAGAGGACCTGCAGGTTTCTGGGAGTTTGTTTTGCATAATAACTGAACTCCTGGATGGGTCATGATGTAGCAGCAGATCAGAACAAACCATGCAATGCTTTAGAAACCAGCAGCGGTATGAAGTCTCTTTTAGCTCTCAATACCAAACACATCAGGGACAACAACACATCATATACATGTCAACAAAAACAGACACACAGCAATGTAGCAGCCTAGACTTCACACTATGATAAGTGCTCACTCATGTGTGAGTATGAAGTCTCTGACAGGAAGCCAGTGGGAAAAACTCAGAACTGCATTGATGTGAAAAAGTATGTTGGAAGTCATCAGACAAAAGTTCCGATAGTCGTTTTGATTCAACAGTAAAAAAACAAACGCCAAACTCGTTGGACGAAATCAAAGTCAACTTTATTGTCAATCTTTCAGTTTGTGTGTACAGACAGAGAGAGATCGAAATACCGCTTCCCACAATCCTGAATACAAAAATACAAATATATATAAAAATATGTATATACATAAATATATATATATTTATACACACACACAATCAACAGACACATTTGTACATATGCACACATTAACCCTCCGGTATCATTCGATTGGACGACGCAAATTAGTCATTCGGGACAAAAATTTCCCGAATGACTGATGTGAGTTTTTTGTTTTTTGATCTGATTCTGTACCAAAAATAATAATGCAAAAAATAAATGTTGTTGCTAATCTTTGTCATATCCAAGACTGTTAAAAAAAAAAAGAAGCCAGCCCCCAGATATGTATTATATGAAAAACAACAGCGGTTTCATGTATTCAAAATGGCATTTAAAGGGTTAAAATCCTGAAAATGATTCGATGGTTGGTATTTTTCATGAGGACTGAAGTTGCTTTAAAGATTGAACCCAAAAAAGTGGTGAAAAAAAACTTTTTAATATAATGTTTTTATCAAAGTCTTTTGCAGCGTACATTTTTGTCTCGAATGGTGAATAAGCGTAGTGGATTTGTTACAGCGTGAATTAAAGACCGATTGGAAACATTTAAATTGGAATTCCAAAATAGATCGAGAAAATAGCCTTGTTACAAAAATCAGGCCATTGGCACCAACACAACCGAAGTTATTACAAAATGAAACGTGAAAAATGACCCGTATGGACTGAAAGGTCCAGTGATACCGGAGGGTCGAACTGCCGTCTCATATCAAGGCTGTGGAATGAACACCCAACAGCTGTCACAACACATCAACAGCATTATGAAGACAGGACGAGTAGATGCATACTTTGTGTTTCTGAGTAAGTTTCCTTTCCACCCGCAGACGTTGGGGCTCATGCAGGAGTACGATGAGCTGTCAGTGCTGGAGGAGATCCAACAGGAGCTCAGAGCTCAAGGTAAAGCACCATTTCAAAACCAAAGCAAAATACTGCTTCATTTGATTTCTTAAAATAGTTCTATCTGTGTTTTACATTTACAACATCAAGTCAAACTCCTCGGGCGTGCCAACCTACCTGGTGATCAACCTGATTGTGATCACACATCAGAAGGACCATAGATGATTTGTGCTCACACTACAAACAGAACATGAGATTAGGGGGGGTGGGTTAACACTCTCCGGTCCTCTTTAGGGGCAGTTAGCGTGGCGTTCATGGAAAAGAGAGGTCTAACTAAAGGTATTGTAGCGTCGGCGTTATCCCTGAACGAATACAGACAGAGGAATATTTCATATAGCCAGCTGTCAAAAAACGATATGCTTAAAGACGCAGAAACAGAGGGAGAGCCCGGTGACCTAGCTGCTGAAGTTTACAAAGGAAACATAATAATCAACTAAATCACTTTCAACGTAAAATGTCTGTATTTTTAACCCAGAATAATAATCAGTACATTAAACAAACAACATGTCCGACCATTTTCCAGAAAAACTTAAATCCAGTAGATACAAAAACACAAACAAAGAAGTCACGTTAACTCACAAAACATCACTTCTGTGACTCTGAGAGCCTACGATTGTTTACATCATGGGGGATTGACTGTGAGTGTGTGTGTGTGTGGGGGGGGGGGCCATGGCTCGGAAAGTGATCAGTGGAGTGTGCTGGAAATTGGCTGTTTACACGAGAACGAAACGGTTTGAATCGCTACTTTTCTCTCACGTATAGCCGGTTCGTTCACACGAGGCCGTAACGTAACCGCGGAAACGAACCCCGCAAACGATAACAGGTCCAAAGGTGGATAGATCTGCAAACAGAACGCTCTGGGGGGCTCAGTGTGTACGCCCTATACGATCATTTCCTGGTAATGATGAAGCCATAGCCCCGCCCCATAGCCCCGCCCCGCCCCATAGCCCCGCCTCTCCTCACCTCTGCTGCTCACTGCTGTAGCATGACCAGTAGCTACTGACCCTGCGTGTCGTGTGAACGGACACGTTTAAGGAGCCGAATGCGTGTGAACAGAAAACTTTTTTGATAAGGAATTCGGTCCCTTTGCGCTCCCGTGTAAATGGGGTCTAATCACCTTCTGGTAAGAAAAGAACAAATATACAATCTTAAACCAAAGTTGTGTTTTTATTAAAGAGTTATAGCATTTAATAGAATGAATGTATTTCCAGCTGGAAGGCCAGATAACCTGCTCCTCGATCAAACAAGTGACACAACTCTTTAGGGGAAGAGAGCAAAAGATGGGAAGGGGAACAGCCAATTAAACTCTACATTACAGCGTCTTGAAGATTGGTGTCTAGACCAATCTTAAGTTTCAACACGTTAAGTATAGCCGATGATAATTGCCTGCCAACAGTCACAGTGGCACCTGCTGTCTGTTGGAAGCTAGAGAAGGCAGCCAGTCTGTGTTGAAGGTGTGAAGACGCCTGGGGAGGACAGCCGTAGTTTACATCAAACTGAAACTGTGGTAAAAACCAAAGAAAGAAAGAAAGAAAGAAAGAAAGAAAGTGAGTGAGGGACATGTGTATCATCAAATGAGACTCAGGGTGAGTGTCTCCGATACAGAGTAGAGAAGCTTTCTGGAGTGAAGCCCGTCCAGCTGCTGGCTCTGACCCAGGAACTGAAGCAGGTTTTTCTTTCAGAGCTGTCCATCCTGGAGGAGCTGGAGAGGAACGTGCAGATGGAGCAGCAGTACATCAGCTGTGTGGTGGAGGGCATGCAGGAGCAGAGACTCATCATCTGCCCCCTGTGTCACATGTGAGTCACATGACCATCACGCATTCACTACACAAGACACAAGACGCTTTCAGACAAGTCACATTTAACACACAGTCACAGATCGGGGAGTGATG
The DNA here is from genome assembly GCF_949606895.1 of Notothenia rossii. Taxonomy (NCBI): domain Eukaryota; kingdom Metazoa; phylum Chordata; class Actinopteri; order Perciformes; family Nototheniidae; genus Notothenia; species Notothenia rossii. The sequence goes on along the minus strand of NC_136906.1, from coordinate 1,523,179 downwards.
ACGTGGAGGGTGGGGGTTTGGGGGGGGGGGGGTTGATTGCCCAATTTCCTATAGGGAGGGTCTATCCATCTATCTATCCATCTATCCATCTATCTATCCATCTATCCATCCATCTATCTATTCATCCATCCATCTATCCATCTATCCATCTCTCTATCTCTCTCTCTATCTCTCTATCTCTCTATCTCTCTCTATCTATCTATCTATCCATCTATCCATCTATCCATCTATCCATCTATCCATCTCTCTATCTCTCTCTCTATCTCTCTATCTCTCTATCTCTCTCTATCTATCTATCTATCTATCCATCTATCCATCTATCCATCTCTCTATCTCTCTCTCTCTCTATCTATCTATCTATCTATCCATCTATCCATCTATCCATCCATCTATCCATCTATCCATCTATCCATCTATCCATCTATCTATCTATCCATCCATCTATCTATCCATCTATCCATCCATCCATCCATCTATCTATCTATCTATCCATCTATCCATCTATCCATCTATCCATCTATCCATCTATCTATCCATCTATCTATCCATCTATCCATCTATCCATCTATCCATCTATCCATCTATCTATCCATCTATCCATCTATCTATCTCTCTATCTATCTCTCTATCTATCTCTCTATCTCTCTATCTCTCTCTATCTATCTATCTATCTATCCATCTATCCATCTCTCTCTCTCTCTATCTATCTATCTATCTATCCATCTATCCATCTATCCATCCATCTATCCATCTATCCATCTATCCATCTATCCATCTATCCATCTATCCATCTATCTATCTATCTATCCATCTATCTATCCATCTATCCATCTATCCATCTATCCATCTATCCATCTATCTATCCATCTATCTATCTCTCTATCTATCTCTCTATCTATCTCTCTATCTATCTCTCTATCTATCCATCTATCCATCTGGAGGAGGTCATAGAGGTTGCTGAGGGCCAGCTGGTTAAGGTCTCTGAAGGAGTGATTTAGTGGATTCTGTATTTGATGGGAGCCGGTGGAGGTTCTTGGAGGTCTGGAGCGATGTGGTCTGGGCGGCAGGTGGAGGGTCAGCAGGAGGACAGCTGGACGTAAGGCAGTGTACTGGTGGTTTGAGAGTCACTGCTATAACCCAGTCTTCTTATCTGCAGTTAGTTTCAGCTGCTCTTAATTCTCCCATCAGTGAGGTACCATCAGTCAATCCCTCTGGTGTTAGTTTATCACAAATAAAACATGCTCTTTTGTCCCGCAGGAACAACTTGAACATCAACAGCCATTTTGTGTCCTGCTGCTGTGGACTGTACATCAACACTCAGGTCTGTGCCTTTCTTCCAGACACACGGTGGACTCTTACCACTCATTCCACAGACACGCTTTAAGGCCTGATCTATTCTGTGCCAGAACAAAGCTCACGCTGGCTTTATCAACGGGTTTGAATTAAAATACACATCGGTGTTTTCGAGGAGGGGAAATTAGAGAAATGAGAAAGGGCCTTGGAGTTGGTCTCTGTGTCTCTCCATCTCTCTCTCTCTCCTGTTGAGCTGTTACTTTCAGACGGGTCTCTCTTAGGAAACACTCGTTTGGCGCCATCTGTTGTTGTGACTGTGTAATTACATCAACACGTCTCGACCCTGAATATCAGACGACCCCTCTTTGACTGATTTTTCTCTAGGGAAAAAACCCCGTCTTATATTCGGCTCAATGCGGCAATGGCTCTTCTTGAACCTGTTTGGTTGTGTGTTCAGAACCAGAACATCACCCCGGACCTCCTGCAGAGTCTCCTGGAGGCCCGGGTGTCAGAGCACATGGAGGATTGTGTGCAGAATCCCGTCTTCTCCGTCGCCCCCCCCACTGACGGCTCCCCCAGCCTGATGATCAGCTGCAAGGTAAGAAGCTGCATCATGTGAAGAGGCGTTCAGGGACATTTCTACCAAACACACTTGGATTTACTTTAGAGGTGAGAAGTAACTAAGTACATTTACTCAAGTACTGTGCTTACATCTTTAGGTACTTTAGAATCAGAATCAGAATACCTTTATTCGTCCCACATTGTTATTCTACTGTGTACTTCTACTCCACTATACTTATTTAATACCTTTAGTTAGAGTACTTCTACTTTTATTCAAGTACAAGATCTGAGTACTTCTACTTTTACTCAAGTACAAGACCTGAGTACTTCTACTTTTATTCAAGTTCAGGATCTGAGTACTTTTACTTTTACTAAAGTACAAGATCTGAGTACTTCTACTTTTACTAAAGTACAAGATCTGAGTACTTTTACTTTTACTAAAGTACAAGATCAGAGTACTTCTACTTTTACTCAAATACTAGATCTGAGTACTTCTACTTTTACTCAAGTACAAGATCTGAGTACTTCTACTTTTACTCAAGTACAGTACTTCTAATTCTACTCAAGTACAAGATCTGAGTACTTCTACTTTTACTCAAGTACAAGATCTGAGTACTTCTACTTTTACTCAAGTACAAGATATGTGTACTTCTACTTTTACTCGAGTACAAGATCTGAGTACTTCTACTTTTACTCAAGTACAAGATCTGAGTACTTCTACTTTTACTCAAGTACAAGATCTGAGTACTTCTACTCTTAGTTTAAGAGAACATAATTGGAATGTATACATTTTAGGTAATTATATATTAGAACAATTTTACGTTTTTCTCCCATTTTTTCCCCTCAGATTTTCAACATCTTTTACTTTAATAATTGAGATGTTTCTATTATAGAGTTGACATGTTATGGTGTTTTATTATTTATACAAAAACAGCTTTTTAATAGTTCGGGAAAAAATGAACTGCCATCTTTGAACATTTCTTTAATTTATTTTGTGTTCTTTTTGTCATTTATTTTAGACTTGAATGCAATGTGTACTTTTGGAGATGGGTGTACTAGTAACAGAGTATTTGTACAGTGTAGTTTTAGTACTTTTACGTGAGAGCATCTGAATACTCGTCGACCTCTGCCTCTGTGTCCTCTTTGGAGATCCAGCTTGAGTTAACCTGTGTTCTGCTTCCAGGTGTGCAACTACCTGTCCATCGTCCTGTGACACTTATGAATTCATTGATTTGTGCTCTTTGTATATTTTGTGTAATAAAGACTATTTATTTTATATATTAAATGTGTTCATGTGTTTTAATAAGTGTGTGTGTGTGTGTGTGTGTGTGTGTGTGTGTGTGTGTGTGTGTGTGTGTGTGTGTGTGTGTGTGTGTGTGTGTGTGTGTGTGTGTGTGTGTGTGTGTGTGTGTGTGTGTGTGTGTGTGTGTGTGTGTGTGTGTGTGTGTGTGTGTGTGTGTGTGTGTGTGTGTGTGTGTGTGTGTGTGTGTGTGTGTGTGTGTGTGTGTGTGTGTGTTACCTGTTATGAAATACATGTACGTAATCACAGTTGGCTCTCCTGATAAATCAAGAGGACGGTGATCGGTAAGCTATTCACGGAGCTACTTACATTTCATTAACCCTAAAATAAAAATCATAAAAATATCAGATTATTACAGAAGAGGATTCGGGCCGCATCAGAAACATGTTGGGAACAAAAGTAAAAGGTAAATGTGAGTTCTGACTTTAACGTGGGAATGCAAAAGCATTTATACCTTCAACAACCTGAATGCATGTTGTATGAGCAGCAGGGAGAGTTACAGGAGGTTTCATGTCCATCAGTTTACAGCTTGCTTTGTATCTAGCCTAATGTATGAACCCTTAAAGGTGAGGGAGGTCATTCACTTCAGAAACACTTGTTATATTCCATGGAATGGTCTTAACATCAGATAGCAATGAATATCTGAAGAGCTTTGACAAAAAATATCATCAGTGGAAGCCGTGGTGCTGTAAAAAGCACGACCAATCATCTGAGCCGGCTAAAGTAACTGGATGGCCTACCTGCCTGTCAGCCTTCCATCTGGGCACAAACTGACCTCGTGCCCTCATTGGTCATGTGCGTGTTCGTGTGTGTTGGGGGAGGGGCTCTGTGAGGAAGTGGCAGATTTGTTCCGGTTGTGTATTTTCAAATTATAGCGCACTCGAGCTGGTTTCTCCAAAATGACCTACCCCACCTTTAATCTGTGAAGGAGTAGCATTTCCTGAACAAATGAAATAGAAGCTCGCGGTCAAATTCTTAGAGATGATGCAATGTCCGTAGTGTGTATTGATTGTTGTGTACCTGCAGATGGAAATGAGCTATTGGCTAACATCTGGCATCTCTTCTCTTTCCTGAGATTCATGTATTTGTATGCACTGTACCTGTTGAATAAATACATCAATAATACAAGTTACTTCTTTATTTAATACGTTCTAAATTTCAACATCAAACATTTGTACCTGATTTGTCTTTGTGTTGTTTTTTCACCAGACAATATTAAGTGTCCCCTCTTCTCCATGTCTCTTCTGCATCGACATGTGTCCCCTCTTCTTCATGTCTCTTCTACATCAACATGTGTCCCCTCTTCTCCATGTCTCTTCTGCATCGACATGTGTCCCCTCTTCTTCATGTCTCTTCTACATCAACATGTGTCCCCTCTTCTTCATGTCTCTTCTGCATCAACATGTGTCCCCTCTTCTTCATGTCTCTTCTACATCAACATGTGTCCCCTCTTCTTCATGTCTCTTCTGCATCAACATGTGTCCCCTCTTCTTTATGTCTCTTCTGCATCAACATGTGTCCCCTCTTCTCCATGTCTCTTCTACATCAACATGTGTCCCCTCTTCTCCATGTCTCTTCTACATCAACATGTGTCCCCTCTTCTTCATGTCTCTTCTGCATCAACATGTGTCCCCTCTTCTTCATGTCTCTTCTGCATCAACATGTGTCCCCTCTTCTTCATGTCTCTTCTACATCAACATGTGTCCCCTCTTCATGTCTCTTCTACATCAACATGTGTCCCCTCTTCTTCATGTCTCTTCTACATCAACATGTGTCCCCTCTTCTTCATGTCTCTTCTGCATCAACATGTGTCCCCTCTTCTTCATGTCTCTTCTACATCAACATGTGTCCCCTCTTCATGTCTCTTCTACATCAACATGTGTCCCCTCTTCATGTCTCTTCTACATCAACATGTGTCCCCTCTTCTTCATGTCTCTTCTACATCAACATGTGTCCCCTCTTCTCCATGTCTCTTCTCCATCAACATGTGTCCCCTCTTCTTCATGTCTCTTCTACATCAACATGTGTCCCCCTCTTCTTCATGTCTCTTCTACATCAACATGTGTCCTCTCTTCTTCATGTCTCCTCTACATCAACATGTGTCCCCTCTTCTTCATGTCTCTTCTACATCAACATGTGTCCCCTCTTCTTCATGTCTCTTCTACATCAACATGTGTCCCCTCTTCTCCATGTCTCTTCTACATCAACATGTGTCCCCTCTTCTTCATGTCTCTTCTACATCAACATGTGTCCCCTCTTCTCCATGTCTCTTCTCCATCAACATGTGTCCCCTCTTCTTCATGTCTCTTCTACATCAACATGTGTCCCCCTCTTCTTCATGTCTCTTCTACATCAACATGTGTCCCCTCTTCTTCATGTCTCCTCTACGTCAACATGTGTCCCCTCTTCTTCATGTCTCTTCTACATCAACATGTGTCCCCTCTTCTCCATGTCTCTTCTACATCAACATGTGTCCCCTCTTCCTCATGTCTCTCTACATCAACATGTGTCCCCTCTTCTTCATGTCTCTTCTACATCAACATGTGTCCCCTCTTCTCCATGTCTCTTCTCCATCAACATGTGTCCCCTCTTCTTCATGTCTCTTCTACATCAACATGTGTCCCCCTCTTCTTCATGTCTCTTCTACATCAACATGTGTCCCCTCTTCTTCATGTCTCCTCTACGTCAACATGTGTCCCCTCTTCTTCATGTCTCTTCTACATCAACATGTGTCCCCTCTTCTCCATGTCTCTTCTACGTCAACATGTGTCCCCTCTTCTTCATGTCTCTTCTACATCAACATGTGTCCCCTCTTCTCCATGTCTCTTCTACATCAACATGTGTCCCCTCTTCTTCATGTCTCTTCTACATCAACATGTGTCCCCTCTTCTTCATGTCTCTTCTACATCAACATGTGTCCCCTCTTCTTCATGTCTCTTCTACATCAACATGTGTCCCCTCTTCTTCATGTCTCTTCTACATCAACATGTGTCCCCTCTTCTCCATGTCTCTTCTACATCAACATGTGTCCCCTCTTCTTCATGTCTCTTCTACATCAACATGTGTCCCCCTCTTCTTCATGTCTCTTCTACATCAACATGTGTCCCCTCTTCTTCATGTCTCTTCTACATCAACATGTGTCCCCTCTTCCTCATGTCTCTCTACATCAACATGTGTCCCCTCTTCTTCATGTCTCTTCTACATCAACATGTGTCCCCTCTTCCTCATGTCTCTTCTACATCAACATGTGTCCCCTCTTCTTCATGTCTCTTCTACATCAACATGTGTCCCCTCTTCTCCATGTCTCTTCTACATCAACATGTGTCCCCTCTTCTTCATGTCTCTTCTACATCAACATGTGTCCCCTCTTCTTCATGTCTCTTCTACATCAACATGTGTCCCCTCTTCTTCATGTCTCCTCTACATCAACATGTGTCCCCTCTTCTCCATGTCTCTTCTACATCAACATGTGTCCCCTCTTCTTCATGTCTCTTCTACATCAACATGTGTTCCCTCTTCTCCATGTCTCTTCTACATCAACATGTGTCCCCTCTTCTTCATGTCTCTTCTTCATCAACATGTGTCCCCTCTTCTTCATGTCTCTTCTACATCAACATGTGTCCCCTCTTCTCCATGTCTCTTCTACATCAACATGTGTCCCCTCTTCTTCATGTCTCTTCTACATCAACATGTGTCCCCTCTTCTTCATGTCTCTTCTACATCAACATGTGTCCCCTCTTCTTCATGTCTCTTCTACATCAACATGTGTCCCCTCTTCTTCATGTCTCTTCTACATCAACATGTGTCCCCTCTTCTTCATGTCTCTTCTACATCAACATTTGTCCCCTTTTCTCCATGTCTCTTCTACATCAACATGTGTCCCCTCTTCTTCATGTCTCTTCTACATCAACATGTGTCCCCTCTTCTCCATGTCTCTTCTACATCAACATGTGTCCCCTCTTCTTCATGTCTCTTCTACATCAACTTGTGTCCCCTCTTCTTCATGTCTCTTCTACATCAACACGTGTCCCCTCTTCTTCATGTCTCTTCTACATCAACATGTGTCCCCTCTTCTTCATGTCTCTTCTACATCAACATGTATCCCCTCTTCTTCATGTCTCTTCTACATCAACATGTGTCCCCTCTTCTCCATGTCTCTTCTACATCAACATGTGTCCCCTCTTCTTCATGTCTCTTCTACATCAACATGTGTCCCCTCTTCTCCATGTCTCTTCTACATCAACATGTGTCCCCTCTTCTTCATGTCTCTTCTACATCAACATGTGTCCCCTCTTCTTCATGTCTCTTCTACATCAACATGTGTCCCCTCTTCTTCATGTCTCTTCTACATCAACATGTGTCCCCTCTTCTTCATGTCTCTACATCAACATGTGTCCCCTCTTCTCCATGTTTCTTCTACATCAACATGTGTCCCCTCTTCTTCATGTCTCTTCTACATCAACATGTGTCCCCTCTTCTTCATGTCTCTTCTACATCAACATGTGTCCTCTCTTCTTCATGTCTCTTCTACATCAACATGTGTCCCCTCTTCTTCATGTCTCTTCTACATCAACATGTGTCCCCTCTTCTTCATGTCTCTTCTACATCAACATGTGTCCCCTCTTCTCCATGTCTCTTCTACATCAACATGTGTCCCCTCTTCTCCATGTCTCTTCTACATCAACATGTGTCCCCTCTTCTTCATGTCTCTTCTACATCAACATGTGTCCCCTCTTCTTCATGTCTCTTCTCCATCAACATGTGTCCCCTCTTCTCCATGTCTCTTCTACATCAACATGTGTCCCCTCTTCTTCATGTCTCTTCTACATCAACATGTGTCCCCTCTTCTTCATGTCTCTTCTCCATCAACATGTGTCCCCTCTTCTCCATGTCTCTTCTACATCAACATGTGTCCCCTCTTCTCCATGTCTCTTCTACATCAACATGTGTCCCCTCTTCTCCATGTCTCTTCTACATCAACATGTGTCCCCTCTTCTTCATGTCTCTTCTACATCAACATGTGTCCCCTCTTCTTCATGTCTCTTCTCCATCAACATGTGTCCCCTCTTCTCCATGTCTCTGCTACATCAACATGTGTCCCCTCTTCTTCATGTCTCTTCTCCATCAACATGTGTCCCCTCTTCTCCATGTCTCTTCTACATCAACATGTGTCCCCTCTTCCTCATGTCTCTTCTACATCAACATGTGTCCCCTCTTCTTCATGTCTCTTCTACATCAACATGTGTCCCCTCTTCCTCATGTCTCTTCTACATCAACATGTGTCCCCTCTTCTTCATGTCTCTTCTACATCAACATGTGTCCCCTCTTCTTCATGTCTCTTCTACATCAACATTTGTCCCCTTTTCTCCATGTCTCTTCTACATCAACATGTGTCCCCTCTTCTCCATGTCTCTTCTACATCAACATTTGTCCCCTCTTCTTCATGTCTCTTCTACATCAACATGTGTCCCCTCTTCCTCATGTCTCTTCTACATCAACATGTGTCCCCTCTTCTTCATGTCTCTTCTACATCAACATGTGTCCCCTCTTCTTCATGTCTCTTCTACATCAACATGTGTCCCCTCTTCTCCATGTCTCTTCTAGATCAACATGTGTCCCCTCTTCTTCCTGTCTCTTCTACATCAACATGTGTCCCCTCTTCTTCATGTCTCTTCTACATCAACATGTGTCCCCTCTTCTCCATGTCTCTTCTACATCAACATGTGTCCCCTCTTCTCCATGTCTCTTCTACATCAACATGTGTCCCCTCTTCTTCATGTCTCTTCTACATCAACATGTGTCCCCTCTTCTTCATGTCTCTTCTACATCACCATGTGTCCCCTCTTCTTCATGTCTCTTCTACATCACCATGTGTCCCCTCTTCTTCATGTCTCTACATCAACATGTGTCCCCTCTTCTCCATGTCTCTTCTACATCAACATGTGTCCCCTCTTCTCCATGTCTCTTCTACATCAACATGTGTCCCCTCTTCTCCATGTCTCTTCTACATCAACATGTGTCCCCTCTTCTTCATGTCTCTTCTGCATCAACATGTGTCCCCTCTTCTTCATGTCTCTTCTACATCAACATGTGTCCCCTCTTCTTCATGTCTCTTCTACATCAACATGTGTCCCCTCTTCTCCATGTCTCTTCTACATCAACATGTGTCCCCTCTTCTTCATGTCTCTTCTACATCAACATGTGTCCCCTCTCCTTCATGTCTCTTCTACATCAACATGTGTCCCCTCTTCTTCATGTCTCTTCTACATCAACATGTGTCCCCTCTTCTTCATGTCTCTTCTACATCAACATGTGTCCCCTCGTCTTCATGTCTCTTCTACATCAACATGTGTCCCCTCTTCTCCATGTCTCTTCTACATCAACATGTGTCCCCTCTTCTTCATGTCTCTTCTACATCAACATGTGTCCCCTCGTCTTCATGTCTCTTCTACATCAACATGTGTCCCCTCTTCTTCATGTCTCTTCTACATCAACATTTGTCCCCTTTTCTCCATGTCTCTTCTACATCAACATGTGTCCCCTCTTCTTCATGTCTCTTCTGCATCAACATGTGTCCCCTCTTCTTCATGTCTCTTCTACATCAACATGTGTCCCCTCTTCATGTCTCTTCTACATCAACATGTGTCCCCTCTTCTCCATGTCTCTTCTACATCAACATGTGTCCCCTCTTCTTCATGTCTCTTCTACATCAACATGTGTCCCCTCTTCTTCATGTCTCTTCTACATCAACATGTGTCCCCTCTTCTTCATGTCTCTTCTACATCAACATGTGTCCCCTCTTCTTCATGTCTCTTCTACATCAACTTGTGTCCCCTCTTCTTCATGTCTCTTCTACATCAACATGTGTCCCCTCTTCTTCATGTCTCTTCTACATCAACACGTGTCCCCTCTTCTTCATGTCTCTTCTACATCAACATGTGTCCCCTCTTCTTCATGTCTCTTCTACATCAACATGTATCCCCTCTTCTTCATGTCTCTTCTACATCAACATGTGTCCCCTCTTCTCCATGTCTCTTCTACATCAACATGTGTCCCCTCTTCTTCATGTCTCTTCTACATCAACATGTGTCCCCTCTTCTTCATGTCTCTACATCAACATGTGTCCCCTCTTCTCCATGTTTCTTCTACATCAACATGTGTCCCCTCTTCTTCATGTCTCTTCTACATCAACATGTGTCCCCTCTTCTTCATGTCTCTACATCAACATGTGTCCCCTCTTCTTCATGTCTCTTCTACATCAACATGTGTCCCCTCTTCTTCATGTCTCTTCTACATCAACATGTGTCCTCTCTTCTTCATGTCTCTTCTACATCAACATGTGTCCCCTCTTCTTCATGTCTCTTCTACATCAACATGTGTCCCCTCTTCTCCATGTCTCTTCTACATCAACATGTGTCCCCTCTTCTCCATGTCTCTTCTACATCAACATGTGTCCCCTCTTCTTCATGTCTCTTCTACATCAACATGTGTCCCCTCTTCTTCATGTCTCTTCTCCATCAACATGTGTCCCCTCTTCTCCATGTATCTGCTACATCAACATGTGTCCCCTCTTCTTCATGTCTCTTCTCCATCAACATGTGTCCCCTCTTCTCCATGTCTCTTCTACATCAACATGTGTCCCCTCTTCCTCATGTCTCTTCTACATCAACATGTGTCCCCTCTTCTTCATGTCTCTTCTACATCAACATGTGTCCCCTCTTCCTCATGTCTCTTCTACATCAACATGTGTCCCCTCTTCTTCATGTCTCTTCTACATCAACATGTGTCCCCTCTTCTTCATGTCTCTTCTACATCAACATTTGTCCCCTTTTCTCCATGTCTCTTCTACATCAACATGTGTCCCCTCTTCTCCATGTCTCTTCTACATCAACATTTGTCCCCTCTTCTTCATGTCTCTTCTACATCAACATGTGTCCCCTCTTCTTCATGTCTCTTCTACATCAACACGTGTCCCCTCTTCTTCATGTCTCTTCTACATCAACATGTGTCCCCTCTTCTTCATGTCTCTTCTACATCAACATGTGTCCCCTCTTCCTCATGTCTCTTCTACATCAACATGTGTCCCCTCTTCTTCATGTCTCTTCTACATCAACATGTGTCCCCTCTTCTTCATGTCTCTTCTACATCAACATGTGTCCCCTCTTCTCCATGTCTCTTCTACATCAACATGTGTCCCCTCTTCTTCCTGTCTCTTCTACATCAACATGTGTCCCCTCTTCTTCATGTCTCTTCTACATCACCATGTGTCCCCTCTTCTTCATGTCTCTACATCAACATGTGTCCCCTCTTCTCCATGTCTCTTCTACATCAACATGTGTCCCCTCTTCTCCATGTCTCTTCTACATCAACATGTGTCCCCTCTTCTCCATGTCTCTTCTACATCAACATGTGTCCCCTCTTCTTCATGTCTCTTCTTCATCAACATGTGTCCCCTCTTCCTCATGTCTCTTCTACATCAACATGTGTCCCCTCTTCTTCATGTCTCTTCTACATCAACACGTGTCCCCTCTTCTTCATGTCTCTTCTACATCAACATGTGTCCCCTCTTCTTCATGTCTCTTCTACATCAACATGTATCCCCTCTTCTTCATGTCTCTTCTACATCAACATGTGTCCCCTCTTCTCCATGTCTCTTCTACATCAACATGTGTCCCCTCTTCTTCATGTCTCTTCTACATCAACATGTGTCCCCTCTTCTTCATGTCTCTACATCAACATGTGTCCCCTCTTCTTCATGTCTCTTCTACATCAACATGTGTCCCCTCTTCTTCATGTCTCTTCTACATCAACATGTGTCCCCTCTTCTCCATGTTTCTTCTACATCAACATGTGTCCCCTCTTCTTCATGTCTCTTCTACATCAACATGTGTCCCCTCTTCTTCATGTCTCTACATCAACATGTGTCCCCTCTTCTTCATGTCTCTTCTACATCAACATGTGTCCCCTCTTCTTCATGTCTCTTCTACATCAACATGTGTCCTCTCTTCTTCATGTCTCTTCTACATCAACATGTGTCCCCTCTTCTTCATGTCTCTTCTACATCAACATGTGTCCCCTCTTCTCCATGTCTCTTCTACATCAACATGTGTCCCCTCTTCTCCATGTCTCTTCTACATCAACATGTGTCCCCTCTTCTTCATGTCTCTTCTACATCAACATGTGTCCCCTCTTCTTCATGTCTCTTCTCCATCAACATGTGTCCCCTCTTCTCCATGTCTCTGCTACATCAACATGTGTCCCCTCTTCTTCATGTCTCTTCTCCATCAACATGTGTCCCCTCTTCTCCATGTCTCTTCTACATCAACATGTGTCCCCTCTTCCTCATGTCTCTTCTACATCAACATGTGTCCCCTCTTCTTCATGTCTCTTCTACATCAACATGTGTCCCCTCTTCCTCATGTCTCTTCTACATCAACATGTGTCCCCTCTTCTTCATGTCTCTTCTACATCAACATGTGTCCCCTCTTCTTCATGTCTCTTCTACATCAACATTTGTCCCCTTTTCTCCATGTCTCTTCTACATCAACATGTGTCCCCTCTTCTCCATGTCTCTTCTACATCAACATTTGTCCCCTCTTCTTCATGTCTCTTCTACATCAACATGTGTCCCCTCTTCTTCATGTCTCTTCTACATCAACACGTGTCCCCTCTTCTTCATGTCTCTTCTACATCAACATGTGTCCCCTCTTCTTCATGTCTCTTCTACATCAACATGTGTCCCCTCTTCCTCATGTCTCTTCTACATCAACATGTGTCCCCTCTTCTTCATGTCTCTTCTACATCAACATGTGTCCCCTCTTCTTCATGTCTCTTCTACATCAACATGTGTCCCCTCTTCTCCATGTCTCTTCTACATCAACATGTGTCCCCTCTTCTTCCTGTCTCTTCTACATCAACATGTGTCCCCTCTTCTTCATGTCTCTTCTACATCACCATGTGTCCCCTCTTCTTCATGTCTCTACATCAACATGTGTCCCCTCTTCTCCATGTCTCTTCTACATCAACATGTGTCCCCTCTTCTCCATGTCTCTTCTACATCAACATGTGTCCCCTCTTCTCCATGTCTCTTCTACATCAACATGTGTCCCCTCTTCTTCATGTCTCTTCTTCATCAACATGTGTCCCCTCTTCCTCATGTCTCTTCTACATCAACATGTGTCCCCTCTTCTTCATGTCTCTTCTACATCAACATGTGTCCCCTCTTCTCCATGTCTCTTCTACATCAACATGTGTCCCCTCTTCTTCATGTCTCTTCTTCATCAACATGTGTCCCCTCTTCCTCATGTCTCTTCTACATCAACATGTGTCCCCTCTTCTTCATGTCTCTTCTACATCAACATGTGTCCCCTCTTCTCCATGTCTCTTCTACATCAACATGTGTCCCCTCTTCTCCATGTCTCTTCTACATCAACATGTGTCCCCTCTTCCTCATGTCTCTTCTACATCAACATGTGTCCCCTCTTCTCCATGTCTCTTCTACATCAACATGTGTCCCCTCTTCTTCATGTCTCTTCTACATCAACATGTGTCCCCTCTTCTTTATGTCTCTTCTACATCAACATGTGTCCCCTCTTCTTCATGTCTCTTCTACATCAACATGTGTCCCCTCTTCTCCATGTCTCTTCTACATCAACATGTGTCCCCTCTTCTCCATGTCTCTTCTACATCAACATGTGTCCCCTCTTCTTCATGTCTCTTCTACATCAACATGTGTCCCCTCTTCTCCATGTCTCTTCTACATCAACATGTGTCCCCTCTTCTTCATGTCTCTTCTACATCAACATGTGTCCCCTCTTCTTCATGTCTCTTCAACATCAACATGTGTCCCCTCTTCTCCATGTCTCTTCTACATCAACATGTGTCCCCTCTTCTCCATGTCTCTTCTACATCAACATGTGTCCCCTCTTCTCCATGTCTCTTCTACATCAACATGTGTCCCCTCTTCTCCATGTCTCTTCTACATCAACATGTGTCCCCTCTTCTCCATGTCTCTTCTACATCAACATGTGTCCCCTCTTCTTCATGTCTCTTCTACATCAACATGTGTCCCCTCTTCTTCATGTCTCTTCTACATCAACATGTGTCCCCTCTTCTCCATGTCTCTTCTACATCAACATGTGTCCCCTCTTCTTCATGTCTCTTCTTCATCAACATGTGTCCCCTCTTCCTCATGTCTCTTCTACATCAACATGTGTCCCCACTTCTTCATGTCTCTTCTACATCAACATGTGTCCCCTCTTCTCCATGTCTCTTCTACATCAACATGTGTCCCCTCTTCTCCATGTCTCTTCTACATCAACATGTGTCCCCTCTTCCTCATGTCTCTTCTACATCAACATGTGTCCCCTCTTCTCCATGTCTCTTCTACATCAACATGTGTCCCCTCTTCTTCATGTCTCTTCTACATCAACATGTGTCCCCTCTTCTTTATGTCTCTTCTACATCAACATGTGTCCCCTCTTCTTCATGTCTCTTCTACATCAACATGTGTCCCCTCTTCTTCATGTCTCTTCAACATCAACATGTGTCCCCTCTTCTCCATGTCTCTTCTACATCAACATGTGTCCCCTCTTCTCCATGTCTCTTCTACATCAACATGTGTCCCCTCTTCTTCATGTCTCTTCAACATCAACATGTGTCCCCTCTTCTCCATGTCTCCTCTACATCAACATGTGTCCCCTCTTCTCCATGTCTCTTCTACATCAACATGTGTCCCCTCTTCTTCATGTCTCTTCTACATCAACATGTGTCCCCTCTTCTCCATGTCTCTTCTACATCAACATGTGTCCCCTCTTCTTCATGTCTCTTCTACATCAACATGTGTCCCCTCTTCTTCATGTCTCTTCTACATCAACATGTGTCCCCTCTTCTCCATGTCTCTTCTACATCAACATGTGTCCCCTCTTCTTCATGTCTCTTCTACATCAACATGTGTCCCCTCTTCTTCATGTCTCTTCTACATCAACATGTGTCCCCTCTTCTCCATGTCTCTTCTACATCAACATGTGTCCCCTCTTCTCCATGTCTCTTCTAGATCAACATGTGTCCCCTCTTCTCCATGTCTCTTCTAGAGAGAGAGAGAGACATCAGTAATAGGAGAGTAAAAGTAGAAGTACTCAGATCTTGTACTTGAGTAAAAGTAGAAGTACTCAGATATTGTACTTGAGTGAAAGTAGAAGTACTCAGATCTTGTACTTGAGTAAAAGTAGAAGTACTCAGATCTTGTACTTCAGTAAAAGTAGAAGTACTCAGGTCTTGTACTTGAGTAAAAGTAGAAGTACTCAGATATTGTACTTGAGTGAAAGTAGAAGTACTCAGATCTTGTACTTGAGTAAAAGTAGAAGTACTCAGATCTTGTACTTCAGTAAAAGTAGAAGTACTCAGGTCTTGTACTTGAGTGAAAGTAGAAGTACTCAGATCTTGTACTTCAGTAAAAGTAGAAGTACTCAGATCTTGTACTTCAGTAAAAGTAGAAGTACTCAGATCTTGTACTTGAGTGAAAGTAGAAGTACTCAGGTCTTGTACTTGAGTGAAAGTAGAAGTACTCAGGTCTTGTACTTGAGTGAAAGTAGAAGTACTCAGATATTGTACTTGAGTGAAAGTAGAAGTACTCAGATCTTGTACTTGAGTGAAAGTAGAAGTACTCAGGTCTTGTACTTGAGTGAAAGTAGAAGTACTCAGGTCTTGTACTTGAGTGAAAGTAGAAGTACTCAGATCTTGTACTTGTACAATAACTGTTACCGAAACACTGAGTACTTCTCCCCCTCTCATTCTCTGAGGTTTCTGCGGGAGGAGCAGCGAGTCAGAGCGGCGACAGGCAGGGTGTCCTCAGGGCAGGGGGGTGTGGTGACAGCCAATCAGAAGCCTCCTCCGTCCTGCCCGGCCCGGCTTGGCTCGGCTCGCCCTGTAATTATCCTCCTGGAGCTCTGGAGCCCGGCTGCTGCGCCCTGGAGCCGCCAGACTCTCCGCGCCGCGCAGCGACATGAACGCGCTCTCCTCTCCTTCCTTCCAGGAGAACAAGAAGAATCCTTCCCTCTCCATGAGCTCCATCGCGACCTCCAAGGATTCCCCGACCCTCCCGGAGTCCTCCTCCCCGGATTTGGGCTTCTACAGCGGGCACGGAGCTCTCCACGGCGGAGCGCAGGATTTTTACGCGGCTGCGGCGGCGCAACAGCAGCATTATTCCGGGCAGCAAATGAACCATTACGCGTATCACTACAACCTGCACGCGGGATACCCAGTGGGGAAAACAGAGTACCCGTACCCTCAATCTGTGTACCGGGAAAATAGTGCGTTCAACAGGGAAGCCGCGGTGCTTCAGGACGGTGAGTGAAACAAAACAGAAGCTATAACACCTGATACAATTCAATTTACCGCAGAATCCGGTTTATCACCAGGTGGGACACGTGAGGAGTTTGACTTGGTGTCATGGTGCATACATAAAGGTCAAACAATAATTAAAAACACAGACAGAAAACTATTTTAATAACATAAACAAATATTCAAAATAATAAAGAATATAGTGAAATATAGTGAAGTATATGATCTGAGTACTTCTACTTTTACTCAAATACAAGATCTGAGTACTTTACTCAAGTACACAAGAACATAATTTGAATTTAGAGATATCTCACAGATAGATAACTATTATAAAAAGCTATAACAACATTAACAAATATTATAAATAGTAACAAATATAGTGACATTTTAAAGTATTTACATAAAATATGGAATAAAATCCTGCAGTAATTGTGTACATTGTGTACATTAAGTAAAACCACCAGACTCAGAGACAGTCTCATCCCACAGGAAATGAAAGACTGTTAAACACATGAGCTCTGTGAAGAACATTCAGAACATTCATCCGTCTGCAACTTCATCATCATCATCATCATCATCATCATCATCATCATCATCATCATCATAATACATTGGGTTTTTATAGCGCTTTTCCTGGTGCTCAAAGACGCTTTACATAAAAACTGAAACACAAACAGCTCAAAGAAAATAGAACATACATAAACAGTATTCCTCATCCAGCTGCGAGTAAAGTGGAGAGTTATTGATCAGCGTTAATAATAATAATAATAATAATAATAATAATAATAATAATAATTCATTCATTTTATAGAGGCGCCTTTCAAGGCTCCCAAGGTCGCCGTACACACACACCACCAGCACGAGGAGCGCGAACAAGAGTTAGAAAGCCAGAGTGAATACGTGTGTGTGTGTGTGTGTGTGTGTGTGTGTGTGTGTGTGTGTGTGTGTGTGTGTGTGTGTGTGTGTGTGTGTGTGTGTGTGTGTGTGTGTGTGTGTGTGTGTGTGTGTGTGTGTGTGTGTGTGTGTGTGTGTGTGTGTGTGTGTGTGTGTGTGTGTGTGTGTGTGTGTGTGTGTGAGAGAGAGCGTGTGTGTGGCCTAGCATTACTATCCTTGTGGGGACCTAAATCTGTTTAAACAGTCACGTGTGGGGACTCGCCTCGGGGACACAATCGAGGTCCCCGTGAGGGGAATCATTAATTTCAGGGTGAAGACTTGGTTAGGTTTAGGATAAGTCTCCAGGAAATGCATTTTAGTCAATGTAATGTCCCCTGAAGTGATGTATACATGGTGTGTGTGTGTGTGTGTGTGTGTGTGTGTGTGTGTGTGTGTGTGTGTGTGTGTGTGTGTGTGTGTGTGTGTGTGTGTGTGTGTGTGTGTGTGTGTGTGTGTGTGTGTGTGTGTGTGTGTGTGTGTGTGTGTGTGTGTGTGTGTGTGTGTGTGTGTGTGTGTGTGAGTTTTGAGAGATGTATTTGAAGGATTTAAGAGTGTTGGCCTTTCGGATGTGACTGAAGGGAGTTAAAAGAGAAAAGGAGTTGACTTGTATTTAGACTCTTCTCTTGTGGGAGGAGCCTGTAACTTAAGATTGTTATTGTCTTTCCTACACCGTACAAATCACAATAAAACATTGAATATTGAATCTTGAATTTCAAAGATTCATTGTCATCTGCAAAAAGCTGTCGTGGAGGAAAAACCCAACATGGGCTTCTGAAGTGTAGAGAAGTAGAAGTAGAGAGGGGCGGGACATGGAAATACTGAAGTAAAAATGAAGTGTAAATAACACTTAAATAAGTGAAAGTACTTTCCTGACTCTGAGCTACTCAGATCTCAAGGTGCTTTCGTTCGGCTTAATCTTCTTAAAGAGCTCTAAAAACACGTTGACTAAATGATGTTTACATGTCCACAAATATCAGAGTTCAAAGATTCAAAGGTTTGAGCTACGGGGTAGATTACAACACGAATAATAATGCAAAGATCAGGCCCGTGGTGGATTTAATTTCGGCCCGCAGGATTATTTCTAATTCCTATTAGATCTGGCCCGTCGGTATATTGCACGCACACCTTCACTCCATCCTGAGGGTCTCCTCAGCTCAGAGCCTGAGCCCAAACATTGATGACCTTGCACCCAAGATGAGATGCCAAGTATCTGAGCTAGCATCCCAGAGCAGCACACTAACTTTAATGGATGTTTCCTTCTGCACTTTCTCTCTCACGACAACAGGGCATGTTTGGTTTCTCTTTGAGGGAAATAGTTTTGTTGAAGCTGTTGTTGGCCTGTGGGAAAATGTACTCATAAGAAATGACTCTGGAAAAGCTGCAGATAGAGCCATAAGAAATGAATATTTAATGTTTAATGTTGTTTTTATAGGCAATCATTGAAGCTTTGCTAGTTCCAGGTTTAATATGTGCAATAAGTTCATTTCAATAAGTTCTACAATAAACATTGAACCAGTGATTTTTTAATGTTGGCCCTCCGTGTGTTTGAGTCCAACCCCCCCCCCCCCCCCCCCCCGGGTTGAATAATGTTATGTATATTTACATCAGAGTGCAGGTGAGAGGCTAAAGTCTTTATAGTCCAACGCTAGCTGGGCTAGTCTCCCCCCCCTCATACCAACTTGAGGGGTGTGACTTGGCGTCGTGGTGAACACGTCAAAGTAAAACACAGATAGACATTGTGTACATGAATGTAATAATAATAATAATAATAATAATAATAATAATAATAATAATAATAATAATAATAATACATTTAATAGAGTCATAAATAAAACCCCTGAACTTTCCACGGTTTCATTTTCGTGGAAGAAAAGTGATCTTAGAATAAAGTGAACATTGGATGAAAGCCGAGTCTTTACAGCTTCCTCTAATTACCTAACGTCACCTCAACGAAGAATTAGAGTGGCGTAAGAAGGGAAAGATATGACAAGATGGTGAATAAATGCACTCAGACGTTACTTAAATCATTACAGGAACATTTAGGACAATATTAAGAGCAACAAACGTGGTTTTGGCAACTTTTAAATATGAAAAACAAAGTATATCAAAAGGTAACGGAGTAGTAGAGGAATAAAGGGGCTGAAGGGATGAAAACACTAATCAGACAAAGCAGTGAATAAAAGTACTTAACGTGACTTCAATCACACGGATCCTGCAGAGACACTACGGGAACATTTAGGACAATATTTGGAGCAACAAACGTAGTTTTGGCAACTTTTAAATAAAAAAAATCCTTTCCTTCGTACAGTATCCAACATGTGGGTTCGTAGAGGGGGTTTCCAAATGGTGACAGAATCAGCATCAAGTCACTCAGTGAGCAGATGAGAGGTTAGCGTCCTGTAAAGCAGAGTCTGTTCTGACGCCTGTTTACTCTGAGGAGAAGTGCTCTTTAGTCTTCCCTCTGAAACGTCTCCTCACCTCTCGTCCAGAGAGCCTCAGCGACCGCCCGATGGCTCACGTCTCGCCGCTTAAACCCCGTAATTCAGATTTACGCACGATTTAAGACACGTTTCCATTCAGCACGACAACACATTTCAGACATAGTTTGGAGACGATGTTCTAAAGCATGGACTTTAACATCTAAATGCACTTTGTACATCATCTCTTTGGATATATATATCCTGCTTACTGAAGTAAACGGTCATTTGGTGTTTTTTTGTAAATATTGAGTGTTCTTGCATTTTAATGTGTGACTTTGTTATACCTCGGGACTGTGGGAAACAGTATTTCGATCTTTCTGTGTGCACAAACAGATTTTGAGATTGACAATAAAGTTGACTTTGACTTGAAATCAACTTCAGAGCGAAGTCAGATTCCTCTTTAGTGTTAAGTTAAGTATATCTGGAGACCTGGGACTCCTTATATTATATCATCCCCCTTTTATTGCACTTTCATCAAAATGTATCTTTTATATATTTCGACTATTTGCTATTTCTGAGTACTTGTACTTTTACTAAAGTACAAGATCTGAGTACTTGTACTTTTACTAAAGTACAAGATCTGAGTACTTCTACTTTTACTAAAGTACAAGATCTGAGTACTTCTACTTTTACTAAAGTACAAGATCTGAGTACTTCTACTTTTACTAAAGTACAAGATCTGAGTACTTCTACTTTTACTCAAGTACAAGATCTGAGTACTTCTACTTTTACTAAAGTACAAGATCTGAGTACTTCTACTTTTACTCAAGTACAAGATCTGAGTACTTCTACTTTTACTAAAGTACAAGATCTGAGTACTTGTACTTTTACTCAAGTACAAGATCTGAGTACTTCTACTTTTACTAAAGTACAAGATCTGAGTACTTCTACTTTTACTAAAGTACAAGATCTGAGTACTTCTACTTTCACTCAAGTATATTTGGAGACCTGGGACTCCTTAAATAATATATATATATATATATATATATATATATATATATATATATATTATTATTATTAAATACCCTGTATAATATATATCATGGGTTTTTTAAGTCGTTTTTTTAGCTGCATTTATCTCCAGGACTCTCAATGAAGTATTTAAGGTACATTTCAGGTGCAGAAATAGCATGTACCGACATGTATTTATATTTCATAACACCCATATTCATACTGAGGGAAATCAATATCCAAAGCTGCTTTAAAGTACCTTTAAAACGGTGGGAGATCTGTGTGCAGAGACTTTTCTGGAGTTAGTTTTGACCCCCTGGGTTTTACAGGCTGTCGGTTATTTATTGCAGTTGTTTTAGAGAAATAAAAAGGGCTTTTCAGCGGAGGGGAAATGAGTCAAAGGTTAGGAGATAAGGAGAGAGGAGATAAGGAGAGGAGGAAACAGATACAGTTTATATGGGGAAAGACCTTTGAGATTAACTCAGGTAAACTCACGTGTTGTTGCTCAGAGCCTCTCCTTAAAGACAGGGAGACACGCAGCGACGATAACATACACGTACTACACAATGAACACATCATCACACAGGACTTATGTACATGTACACAGTTTGCACATACAGGTAAACACAGTCAACACTACAGGAACATTGAGGACAATATTCGGAGCAACAAACGTCATTTTGACAACTTTAACATCTTCAAAATGGAGCACAGTATCCAAAATGTAGTGGAGTAGAAGTTTAAAGGGGAACAACAATGGGAAATATTCAGTAAAAACACGAGACAAAAAGTAAATAAATGTACTTTTTAAATGACCTAACTTCCTTTTAATAAACCCTCCTTTAAACTACACTTTACATTGGAGGAGTTTAAAGGACGTTGGCAGGAATCGGGTTGTTCTGCTTTGATTGAATGTTTTTTAGGAGGTTTGAGGTTTTTTAACCTTTAAGGAAATGGCAGTCTGTTGGCGAGAGATCTTTAATTTGGGCTTTTTGTAAGTGACCCTAAGCTGGATTTGAACCCGGGTCCACATGGGTTCCAGCCCACGTTCGAGCCCACGTTCGAGCCCACGTACGAGCCCACGTTCGAGCCCACGTTCCAGCCCACTTTCGAGCCCACGTTCGAGCCCACGTTCGAGCCCACGTTCCAGCCCACGTTCGAGCCCACGTTCCAGCCCACTTTCGAGCCCACGTTCGAGCCCACGTTCGAGCCCACGTTCGAGCCCACGTACGAGCCCACGTTCGAGCCCACGTTCCAGCCCACTTTCGAGCCCACGTTCGAGCCCACGTTCGAGCTCACGTTCGAGCCCACGTTCGAGCCCACGTTCGAGCCCACGTTCGAGCCCACGTTCGAGCCCACGTTCGAGCCCACGTTCGAGCCCACGTTCGAGCCCACGTACGAGCCCACGTTCGAGCCCACGTTCCAGCCCACTTTCGAGCCCACGTTCGAGCCCACGTTCGAGCTCACGTTCGAGCCCACGTTCGAGCCCACGTTCGAGCTCACGTTCGAGCTCACTTTCGAGCCCACGTTCGAGCCCACGTTCGAGCCCACGTTCGAGCCCACGTACGAGCCCACGTTCGAGCCCACGTTCGAGCCCACGTTCGAGCCCACGTTCGAGCCCACGTACGAGCCCACGTTCGAGCCCACGTTCGAGCCCACGTTCGAGCCCACGTACGAGCCCACGTTCGAGCCCACGTTCGAGCCCACGTTCGAGCCCACGTTCGAGCCCACGTTCGAGCCCACGTTCGAGCCCACGTTCGAGCCCACGTTCGAGCCCACGTACGAGCCCACGTTCGAGCCCACGTTCGAGCCCACGTTCGAGCCCACGTTCGAGCCCACGTTCGAGCCCACGTTCGAGCCCACGTTCGAGCCCACGTTCGAGCCCACGTTCGAGCTCACGTTCGAGCCCACGTTCGAGCCCACGTTCGAGCCCACGTTCGAGCCCACGTTCGAGCCCACGTTCGAGCTCACGTATGAGCCCACGTTCGAGCCCACGTTCGAGCCCACGTTCGAGCTCACGTTCGAGCCCACGTTCGAGCCGACGTTCGAGCCCACGTTCGAGCTCACTTTCGAGCCCACGTTCGAGCTCACGTTCGAGCCCACTTTCCAGCCCACGTTCGAGCCCACGTTAAGCTCACTTAGTTATTGATTGATATTACGTTGTCCTCATTATTCTCTGTATTAGAAGCTCAATGCTCCAGATTCCACTCTGATAAGAACATGGAGACGAGCCTTAAGGACATAAGACTAAAGCCGAGTCTTTACAGCTTCCCTTAATTACCTAACTTCAGCTTAATGAGGAATTAGAGTGGCGTAAGAATGGAGAAATGTACTTAGACGTTACTTAAATCATCACACAGAGACACTACAGGAACATTGAGAACAATATTTGGAGAATCAAATGTTGTTTTATCGACTTTTAAAAACTAAAATGTGAGAAAACAGTGAATAAATGCTCTTAAAGTGACTTCAATCCTCCCACAGATCCTATATTGGACCGTCTGCAGCCACACTTTACTTCAGCATCTTTAAATCTTTCTCACGGCTTGTTTTTGTTGTTGTTGTTGTTGTTGTTGTTGTTGTTGTTGTTGTTGTTGTTTGGGAGCACGAAGAATAGCTGACTCGACGGACAGGGTTTCTGTGTTTCTGACATTCCTGCTGCTGCTGGGAGGGAATGGAAACTCGGCCCGGGGACTTTGGCCCTCGACCAGGAGACACGTCAGCCTTGAGCTTTGAATCATCACTTGCACGCTCCTTAACGTGGACGCTCCTTATCGTGCACGTTAAGAGATGGCAGAAGTACACACATCCTTTACTCAAGTAGAAGTACAGATACTCTGTTTAGAAATACTCTGGTGAAAGTAGAAGTACTGACTAAACTTCTTTACTCTAGTCAAAGTAAAGAGGCTTTGAAATGTACTTCAGTAAAAAGTACCCATAACTAGCAGCTGTTTTAAAGAGTACCTGACCTCCCTTTATATTAATAGAACAATAATGTCATTGTTAGCTAATGAATGTTTCCATGGTGACCAACGGCAACATGACAACGTTTCCATTGGTCCCTCTTCTTTAGAGAAGACCAGGAAATGATGGATACACGGATCGTGTTCAAATCAATAGGCACGCAATGACTCTAAATAATAATGATCACGCCACCAAACACACATTCAGACTAAAGGAACCAGCCTGTTTGGGAAATGAGAGAAGTAGAAAGTACAGGTATTTGTGTTCAACATGTAAGAAGTAGGAAGTACAGGTATTTGAGTTCAACATGTAAGAAGTAGAAAGTACAGGTATTTGAGTTCAACATGTAAGAAGTAGAAAGTACAGGTATTTGAGTTCAACATGTAAGAAGTAGAAAGTACAGGTATTTGAGTTCAACATGTAAGAAGTAGAAAGTACAGGTATTTGAGTTCAACATGTAAGAAGTAGAAAGTACAGGTATTTGAGTTCAACATGTAAGAAGTAGAAAGTACAGCTATTTGAGTTCAACATGTAAGAAGTAGAAAGTACAGGTATTTGAGTTCAACATGTAAGAAGTAGAAAGTACAGGTATTTGAGTTCAACATGTAAGAAGTAGAAAGTACAGGTATTTGAGTTCAACATGTAAGAAGTAGAAAGTACAGCTATTTGAGTTCAACATGTAAGAAGTAGAAAGTACAGGTATTTGAGTTCAACATGTAAGAAGTAGAAAGTACAGCTATTTGAGTTCAACATGTAAGAAGTAGAAAGTACAGGTATTTGTAGTGAAACATAAGTAGTGGAGTAAAGTACTGATAGCAGAACAATGCACTTAAGTACAGTAACAAAGTGTTTGTACTCCAATACTTCCCACCTATCGTGCACGCTGCTGAGTGAAGCCACCGCCCAAACAGATAAATAACAAACACAAAACAACAATACAGCTTGAAATCACTTCACTTGTAAATATAAAAGCCTCATAACAAATCATTTGGATTAAATTATATGTTTTATTAATTGATTGGTTTGTCCTTACATTTATTTAGTTTAAAATACAAATATGTGTTATTACATGCAGTATAAATACAATAATATATAGTTATATACATATTTTTATACATATTTATTTTTGTATTCTGGATTTTGGGAAACAGTATTTCGATCTCTCTCCGTCCGGCAGGGTCTCAGTCAGTAGGGGCTTGGACTGGGAGCCGTAGGGGCGCCGGTTCAAGTCCAGTAACAGACCTACATATGGAGTGTGGACTTCTACTTGGAGAGGTCCCAGTTCACCTCCTGGGCCCTGCCGTGGTGCCCTTGAGCAAGGCACCGGAGCTTGGTCAGGAACACGTGAAGATAAACTTTAGGGAGATACTGCTGGGGTGCTTGAAGAACTGGAACACACACTAAGGCCCAGTTCCAAACCACACACTACCCACTCCCCCTCCGTCTGTAGTCACACTCTCAGCTGAATTAAGGTCCCTCCTTCCAGATGGGGGGGGGGGTGTAAAAAACGCAGAAAAAACTCCCCTAACTATTTTTAACAGGAAACTTTTCGTAACGTTTTTGCCGTAACATTTCGTAACAACGGTTTGAAATCAGCGTCTCTTGGACAAAAAAATTCAAAACTAAAAACTAAAATGAAAATCCAAAAACCTTTAATAGCATTTATTTTTTGTAAACGTATTTCTGCTTTTGGGACGAACTCCCCTCTCTCCTCAGAAACAGGAAATGCTGCAACGTTTCGTAACAACGGTTTCAAAAAAACAAGAACAAAATAAAACTCAATAATTCTTAAGTGGCGTTTCTTTTTTCGTAGATGTCTTTTTGTTTTTATAATAATAATAAATTTAATTTCTAGGCGCTTTTTCAGGTGCTCAAAGACGCGTTACAGTGAAATTAAAAAGGAAATAACATAAAAAGTTGAATTCAAATATTAAAATAACACAACATTATTCACACATTTAAATCTGATGTTAAGAAAACTGCTTGGTTTTTGAACAACTTTATAATAAAATGCACACATTTACCGTTTGTTACGGCCCGGCTCGTAGAATGCAACAAAGATGGGAGACCAGAAAAGTGAAGTGTAACAAAAAGCGTATTTATTTACTACAACCAAAACCAATGGTGTTCAAAGAAGTCTAATAAACGTGGAAGTCAGTCATCAGTCGGCCCAGGTGTGGCTCCTCAGGTTGATCCCCTGAAACACAAAGGCAGAGCCCCCTAGTGGAGTGGAGGGGGTCGTAACACAGTTTTCTAGACTCAACACGAGTATGTGAACGTGAGTTACAAACAATACGATGTAAACGTGAAGTCGTTGGAGGACACGACTTCACGTTTCCACAGCTGGGGAGGAAACAGAATCAGACAATCAGGGAGACACTGGGGACAGGAAGTGAGAGAAGACGAGAGACAAAGAGGGACAACATCTCAAAGTAAAAAAAGAAACTATAAACAGAAAAATACAGGAAAACTGTTCCAGAGTTCTGGCTCATTGTGTAGTTTTATTATTAAGAATAAGTCAGTCATATAAATACAAACATTCAGCTCAATTCATCATTAGTGTATCTACCTTTGCTTTAAACATTACAGCATTCACACTAAAACATAAAACACACGGTGTAATGTAGATTTCTCCCTATACTTTGGGTCTTATCAGATTTAGATAAATATATAAATGTGTAAGTTTAATGTAAACACGGTATTTTTGTTCTCCGTTTGTTTATAAAAAGACTAACAACAGAATAAGAGCACAGAGACAGACAGGGAGACACAGACGGCCTCCAGGCGACATGAAAGCAGCAATAAATCACACACACACACACACACACACACACACACACACACACACACACACACACACACACACACACACACACACACACACACACACACACACACACACACACACACACACACACACACACACACACACACACACACACACACACACACACACACACACACACACACACATACACACACACACACACACACACACACACACACACACACACACACACACACACACACACATACACATACACACACACACACACACATACATACACAGACCAAAATTATAAGCTTGGTCTGAAAGGAGGAATCCCTTTGAAATGTTGGGCTGCGGCGGTCGGGTTATTTCTGTTGAGAGACTTCTTCTTCGTCTCAATGTCTGGAGGAAGAGAGCGCTGGGAAAAAGTTAAAATCAGGATGTTTTTTAGAGAACAGACCACAGATGTGCAGGATTGTTAGAATCAGATTCATGTATTTGTCCCCCCCTGGAGGAACTGGGATTTCTGCCCCACTTTTAAGTAAAAATGTTTGAAAAAATATGAAATAAAATGTAAAAACGTAACATTTAAAGTAAAACTGTGCAAAACATTTTAATAAAAAGGTAAATAGATGATAGAGGTAAGCTAGAAGAGAATAGACATTTTTATAAAAGCATAGGAGGTCAAATAATGTAAAAATACCCAATAAATACCTAAGTAAAATAAAATGGTTTAAAAAAGATTCATCAATACTTAAAAAGTTCAAGTTAAAAAATGTATTGATACAAATAAATGTATAGCATATAGTAGTGTTTGAGGTTCCACACACACACCAACATGGTTATAAGCTAACTGTTTCCTGTCCCCCCCCCTCAGTGAAAGAGGAGCCGGACGTCGAGGTGCGGATGGTCAACGGGAAGCCGAAGAAGATCCGTAAACCTCGGACCATTTACTCGAGCTACCAGCTGGCCATGCTGCAGAGACGCTTTCAGAGTGCGCAGTACCTCGCCCTGCCAGAGAGGGCCGAGCTGGCCAATCAGCTGGGGGTCACTCAGACACAGGTCAGGATCAGAAGCATTTAAAAAAGATTATAGATATGTGCTAACCTGTTAAGCCCCATTCCCCCGGGAAAAATCGCAACATCTGCAAGAAACAGCGTCTGAGGGCTTCTTAACATTTAAAAACCTATTAATGTGTCATACCCACTTAACGGGAAGAAACTCAGCTATCAGACACTATTAGCCATTTTTTGCAAAACGAAACATAAGGGTAATGACAAAGGCTCTGAATTAGCCCTGAGCAAAAAATTGCCAACACACTTAGCACAGAACTCACGTTAAAATACCCCTATTACTTATCGTATCTGCACAAACAAGATATCGATTAGCAAGCTGAGATTCCACAGATTCTACAGGTATTAGTATCATTACTGACCGATCCGAACTCGCGACATGAGAAGCTAAAAAAGACATCACACCACGTAGCATTAGGTAACCAACACGGCAATATGTCTTACCTCGGTCGTTGTCTGATCAAAAGTGGTCTTCAATGGCATTAAAACGATAAAGACGCTGCTGAAGGTTAATCCAATGTCTCTGTGTCACTTTGAAATGATTTCTGATAATCCATCAGCAATAAACCTAGTTTTCAGTTTTCCGATTTCAGAGCGTAAAATAGGTTTAGCTTTGGGCAAACTGCGTGTACATAGCCCCCACTTCACAATGGTAACGTGTGTGTATGGGGAAATTCCTCTTCGATTCTATTGGCTCTAACAGTTCAAAATAGATGTCAATCACCAAAATCGACCAATGGGTTCCACAGAAACGGCAAATACACCCATTTCCACCCAAATAACCCCAGAGGCGGGGTTTTTTTCTTCTAAACCTCTCTAAAAAGGTAAAATGTCCCTTGTTTTGCATCAATCTTGATACAGGGTACTTATGTTATAGTTTGGATTCCTAAAGCTTTTAGTCTCCGATCCCATCATTCAAGGGTGGTCACTATAAGTAATGGTTTGTTTTTGGACGGACACAATCATTTACAAATGTTCAATCTGATTTTCCTTTAAAATAAAAAATAAATCGATATTGATTCTGACTCTTCTACATCGAACTCACAGGTTTATTATTGCTTTGAGATAAAGATTATTAATGTACCACTTTTAGAAGTGAATATATGGCCATTTGTTCTGGGAAGGTCATTCTTGAGCCTGAGACCTGAAACACAGGCTCAGGGGTTAAAAGGTTAAAGCGATGTTTTGTGTTCTGTAGAAAGCTGGAGCAATATAACCCTGACTTGAGTCAGCTAGAGTCGGGTCAGGGTGGAGAGGGAACAATTATATATATGTGTTTTAGAGAAAGCTGGGGCAATGAGTCCTTTAACCCTAACGTGAGTCAGCATTATGAGTCTTCAGACCCTAACGTGAGTCAGCATTATGAGTCTTCAGACCCTAACGTGAGTCAGCATTATGAGTCTTCAAACCCTAACGTGAGTCAGCATTATGAGTCTTCAGACCCTAACGTGAGTCAGCATTATGAGTCTTCAGACCCTAACGTGAGTCAGCATTATGAGTCTTCAGACCCTAACGTGAGTCAGCATTATGAGTCTTCAGACCCTAACGTGAGTCAGCATTATGAGTCTTCAGACCCTAACGTGAGTCAGCATTATGAGTCTTCACACCCTAACGTGAGTCAGCATTATGAGTCTTCAAACCCTAACGTGAGTCAGCATTATGAGTCTTCAGACCCTAACGTGAGTCAGCATTATGAGTCTTCACACCCTAACGTGAGTCAGCATTATGAGTCTTCAAACCCTAACGTGAGTCAGCATTATGAGTCTTCAAACCCTAACGTGAGTCAGCATTATGAGTCTTCAGACCCTAACGTGAGTCAGCATTATGAGTCTTCAGACCCTAACGTGAGTCAGCATTATGAGTCTTCAGACCCTAACGTGAGTCAGCATTATGAGTCTTCAGACCCTATTGTTAGTCAGCATTATGAGTCTTCAGACCCTAACGTGAGTCAGCATTATGAGTCTTCAAACCCTAACGTGAGTCAGCATTATGAGTCTTCAAACCCTAACGTGAGTCAGCATTATGAGTCTTCAGACCCTAACGTGAGTCAGCATTATGAGTCTTCAGACCCTAACGTGAGTCAGCATTATGAGTCTTCAGACCCTAACGTGAGTCAGCATTATGAGTCTTCAAACCCTAACGTGAGTCAGCATTATGAGTCTTCAGACCCTAACGTGAGTCAGCATTATGAGTCTTCAGACCCTAACGTGAGTCAGCATTATGAGTCTTCAAACCCTAACGTGAGTCAGCATTATGAGTCTTCAGACCCTAACGTGAGTCAGCATTATGAGTCTTCAAACCCTAACGTGAGTCAGCATTATGAGTCTTCAGACCCTAACGTGAGTCAGCATTATGAGTCTTCAGACCCTAACGTGAGTCAGCATTATGAGTCTTCACACCCTAACGTGAGTCAGCATTATGAGTCTTCAAACCCTAACGTGAGTCAGCATTATGAGTCTTCAGACCCTAACGTGAGTCAGCATTATGAGTCTTCAAACCCTAACGTGAGTCAGCATTATGAGTCTTCAAACCCTAACGTGAGTCAGCATTATGAGTCTTCAGACCCTAACGTGAGTCAGCATTATGAGTCTTCAGACCCTAACGTGGGTCAGCATTATGAGTCTTCAAACCCTAACGTGAGTCAGCATTATGAGTCTTCAGACCCTAACGTGAGTCAGCATTATGAGTCTTCAAACCCTAACGTGAGTCAGCATTATGAGTCTTCAAACTCTAACGTGAGTCAGCATTATGAGTCTTCAAACCCTAACGTGAGTCAGCATTATGAGTCTTCAGACCCTAACGTGAGTCAGCGTTATGAGTCTTCAGACCCTAACGTGAGTCAGCATTATGAGTCTTCAAACCCTAACGTGAGTCAGCATTATGAGTCTTCAAACCCTAACGTGAGTCAGCATTATGAGTCTTCAGACCCTAACGTGAGTCAGCGTTATGAGTCTTCAGACCCTAACGTGAGTCAGCATTATGAGTCTTCAAACTCTAACGTGAGTCAGCATTATGAGTCTTCAAACCCTAACGTGAGTCAGCATTATGAGTCTTCAGACCCTAACGTGAGTCAGCGTTATGAGTCTTCAGACCCTAACGTGAGTCAGCATTATGAGTCTTCAAACCCTAACGTGAGTCAGCATTATGAGTCTTCAAACCCTAACGTGAGTCAGCATTATGAGTCTTCAAACCCTAACGTGAGTCAGCATTATGAGTCTTCAAACCCTAACGTGAGTCAGCATTATGAGTCTTCAAACCCTAACGTGAGTCAGCATTATGAGTCTTCAGACCCTAACGTGAGTCAGCATTATGAGTCTTCAGACCCTAACGTGAGTCAGCATTATGAGTCTTCAGACCCTAACGTGAGTCAGCATTATGAGTCTTCAAACCCTAAAGTGAGTCAGCATTCTGAGTCTTCAGACCCTAACGTGAGTCAGCATTATGAGTCTTCAGACCCTAACGTGAGTCAGCATTATGAGTCTTCAGACCCTAAAGTGAGTCAGCATTATGAGTCTTCAGACCCTAACGTGGGTCAGCATTATGAGTCTTCAAACCCTAACGTGAGTCAGCATTATGAGTCTTCAAACCCTAAAGTGAGTCAGCATTATGAGTCTTCAAACCCTAACGTGAGTCAGCATTATGAGTCTTCAAACCCTAACGTGAGTCAGCATTATGAGTCTTCAGACCCTAACGTGAGTCAGCATTATGAGTCTTCAGACCCTAACGTGAGTCAGCATTATGAGTCTTCAAACCCTAACGTGAGTCAGCATTATGAGTCTTCAAACCCTAACGTGAGTCAGCATTATGAGTCTTCAAACCCTAACGTGAGTCAGCATTATGAGTCTTCAGACCCTAACGTGAGTCAGCATTATGAGTCTTCAGACCCTAACGTGAGTCACCATTATGAGTCTTCAGACCCTAACGTGAGTCAACATTATGAGTCTCCAAACTCCAACGTGAGTCAGCATTATGAGTCTTCAGACCCTAACATGAGTCAGCATTATGAGTCTTCAGACCCTAACGTGAGTCAGCATTATGAGTCTTCAGACCCTAAAGTGAGTCAGCATTATGAGTCTTCAGACTCTAACGTGAGTCAGCATTATGAGTCTTCAGACTCTAACGTGAGTCAGCATTATGAGTCTTCAGACCCTAACGTGAGTCAGCATTATGAGTCTTCAAACCCTAACGTGAGTCAGCATTATGAGTCTTCAAACCCTAACGTGAGTCAGCATTATGAGTCTTCAAACCCTAACGTGAGTCAGCATTATGAGTCTTCAAACCCTAACGTGAGTCAGCATTATGAGTCTTCAGACCCTAACGTGAGTCAGCATTATGAGTCTTCAAACCCTAACGTGAGTCAGCATTATGAGTCTTCAGACCCTAACATGAGTCAGCATTATGAGTCTTCAGACCCTAACGTGAGTCAGCATTATGAGTCTTCAAACCCAGACTCAGGTCAGGATGGAGAGGAAAACATTATAAATATGTGTTTTAGAAAGATTCATGTCTTGTAGAAAGCTGGAGCAATATGACACGACATGCCTCAGCTTTATGAATCCTAAACCCTTTAATGTCACCTGGAGATAAACCAGTGAGACGCTGCCTTCAGAGTAAAATATTATCTTTTAAGATCATTATTCTCCGTACATGTGAAATGCGCTCGTGTTATAACATATGATATCAATAATGTTCACCCCAGATGGGACTCGAACCCACAATCCCTGGCTTAGGAGGCCAGTGCCTTATCCATTAGGCCACTGGGGCTACATGAACAAGATATCATTCTGTTCGAAGATCATTTTGAATACTGTACATCAAAGCATGCGAGGATAAAAAGTGTAGAAAGCAGAACGTTTAAGATTTGAAGAAGAAAAGGAGGTGTTAAGATCCAAAGATCATGAGCACACGGCATCTTAAATCTATAAATGACACTAGAACAGTGGTTCTCAAAGTGTGGGGCCCAGGGGGACGCAGAGGCATGACAGGGGGGGGGGCGCGAGAGGCCACGAGGAAAAATTGTTATTTAAAAATATATATATATATTAAAAAATAAATAATAAATCATATTTTGAAAAATTATTGATTCGAAAATAATATGAAACAGTACTATTACGTATGGGTCTCTGTGTTTCATTAAAGCTCGGCTCTGTGTGTGTGGAACGAGCCATTTTGTGTGCGTGAGAGAGAGAGCGCACCGGTACCGGAGATCGTTGTTGTTAGCTTCTGGTGCTAGCGAGCTACGCTAACGGATATAAGGAGTTTTTTCAACAACAAGCTGGAGGAGAGTCCTCTCCTGTCAGACTGAGAGACTCAGTGAGCTAAAGGACTCTCTCAGTGTTATCTCTGTGGCTCTCAAACGGTTTGGTCAACATTAATGTAAAAAATTATTTCAGAGGCACACGTTGATATGATCATTATAGTTATAAAAAAATAAGAGAATAAATGAAAAACAGGCATGAAATACTATATGACAGCAAAACAAGAATAAAGTTTAAAAGGGGAGTGATTTGTAAAATATCCATCAAGAAAAAGTAAATCTGTTTCCAGTTCTGTTTCATCTGGGTGTTGAGAGAGATATCCATAGATCTCCTCATGTTGCTCTCAAAGTGCACCAGATTGATGCTTTGAACTTCAATATTTAAAAATCTTCCCGGGGAGCTTGCCCCCGGACCCCCCTATGTGAGGTCCACACACCACCTATAAAAATAGCACTTTACCCCTGCTTACACCTATATGCCGTGAGCTGATTCTCGAGCCTTCATTGTAACAGTCACACTGTGTGTGCGTGGGGAGTGCTGCAGTAGAAAGTTCCACTGTAGCGACCGGTACATTAATGGGAAACCCTAAATGTTTGAGCACGCTCTATGAAACGTCAAGCTACCCCACAGCACCCCCAAAATAATTCTCTGGCGTCGCCACTGAGCCTGACTATTTGTATTGGGGGGGGACTTTTTTTTTTCTCCAAAGGGGGGG
>NC_136906.1:1481252-1483752 GCF_949606895.1 Notothenia rossii | reverse complement strand
CTGACCCCCAGGGGCGCCGCTTGCGGACAGGCAAGGCAGGCAACTGCTTGGGGCCCCGGAGCAGAAGGGGGCCCCTAAAGAAGGTCCACAGCAACAACAACATGAAACACCCTTTAATTTACTGCAACGACATGTCGGGAAACCCCGTCAAGGCGGCCCCATGCATAGCGCGCAGTAAAATGCTGCTTCTTATTTTAAGTTCCGTTGCCTTGCTCCGCTCCTGGGGAGTCGCCACTACTGACCCCCCTCCACCTTCAAAACACTAACCAAACCTCACGTGTTCAGACGAGCTTTTAATGTGTGTTTGATGCCGTGTCCTTGAGACAAATGTAGTTTTATTGCTCGATTTTAATTAGTTGAATATTTAACTAAATTAACTCCGGATTGTACATGAATTTCACAGTATTTCTTAAAGTGAATGTAATATATTAAAAGGCTGTATTAAGAAACTGTAGATTTGGTCCTCTAAGGTAACGAGAGGGAGATTTAAAGAACATCTGGAACTGCACAAAAAAAAGCGTTAAAAATGAAAGTTGTTTTGTTCCTTTTTTTTGTTTAAAACTATTGAATTGTCAAAAAACACTGGCTTTTAAAGGGTTGAAATGTTGAATCTATGTGATGCTAAGAGGTATAATAATATGAATATATAAGATTTCTCTAGAGACATCAAGATTCTGGAAAATGGTTAAAACAAAAAATGCACTGAAGCAGAAATTAGATTTGATCTTTGAAAAACAAAGTTAAACAAACAAATGAAATATAGTGGCAAAGATCAAAGTTGATTTATTTCAATTAACAGAGCAAGTCCTGATCAATCGTTACCAGCATATCAATTAAGTATTTCAAAATGTTGTTAAATAAATCACAATTATGGCGTATATAAGACTGTAAACTCCTGGAAGTGTTGGAAACATTTAAAACTGACAGCAAGAACAACTAAAATCCATCAGAGAATAAAAATCACAAGAACTGAAATTAATGAGTGAATTGAAACCTGCATTTAATTTCCCTTGAATTACCACAAACACTTCCAAAGCCATCTTTATGGGATAAAACTGAACAATTGACTCATTAGAATTCAGTATAAAAATATATAAATGGACAAATTCATGTATTTTCACACATAAGGCTTTGGTCTTTAAGGCTTTGAATTATTTGGGATATTTAACGACAATGAAAAAAATATATATAAAATTTCCTTTCAGTGCCTTTTTACTATAAAAGTTTAAAAAGGGAGTACAAAATGTCAGCTTATTTATAAAATCAGAGATTCTGCACGGACTCTTTATAGTGTAACACCCTGTGAGAAATACCAAAATACACACAGTTAAAAATAATGTCTTATCTTTGGTTCTCTAAACCTGATTTTCACCAAACTGAAAGGGTCCCATGAGGACGCCCTGAGGAACACCGTTGTGAATCACTTACGTATTTAACACCGTAAGACACCGGAAAAACCCTGAAAATAAAGTCTAAAATGAGAGACGAAGGGACGGCATTAAAGTCCAAGTAGTAGCTTAATCTCAAACATCTCTGGAGGATGTCGTATTTCTGAATTGGACCCTGAAGGCATCGTCTCCCTGGTTCCCTACACAAAGAGCCAATGTGATTTTCCATTGGATTTTAAGCATGGCTGAATAGGCAACATAGCTAACTGGCAGACAGATGGCTAGTTAGCTACCTGGTTAATTATATGATGCTTTAATATAGTGCTGCTATGGATGTCATATTTCTGTGTTGGACCCTGAAGGCATCATCTCTCTGGTCCAATGGGATTCCTCCATGTGATTTTGGATTATGTCAGAAAATAATCTGCGTTTCAAACAAACGTTTCTGATTCTCACACGTTTAGTTCAGCAGGATCATCCCCACATATTAACACCACTTTATGATTTCTGACGTAAAAAGCTAACGCTAGGCTATAAAAAAACAACCAAAAACCCCTTCAGAAAACCATTGACCTCCAGACCAGGAAGAGATGAACTCAAGTCCGTTTTTGTGTGTCACTTCTCTGCTTTAAAGTCAGTGTTCTTTGCAGTGAAGAAGTGTTTCCCTGCTTCCCGTCACATCATCTGAGTCCTGGGCATTGAGTCCTGCGGGTGGGGGGTGGGGTACCAGTGGGAGAAATTGTTCATGTATCCTGCAGAGTGACCCGGCGCTACTTTAGCCGCCATGCTAACGTCCCACAGCGAGGGGGGGGCGGGCGGGGGGACCAGGTTCTCCCCCCCCTCAGGACCACATGGACCGTTCTTCATTATCTTCTTGTATTTAGACCGTTTGTTCTGGAACCAGATCTTCACCTGCAGGACGAGAGCAAGAGGGGGGGTTAGAGGTCATTCACTTTATTTATATAGAGTGGAGATACTCAGATCTTGTTCTTGAGTAAAAGTAGAAGTACTCAGATCTTGCACTTGAATAAAAGTAGAAGTACTGAGATCTTGTACTTGAGTAAAAGTAGAAGTACTCAGATCTTGTATTTGAGTAAAAGTAGAAGTACTCA
>NC_136906.1:1411252-1471252 GCF_949606895.1 Notothenia rossii | reverse complement strand
CTGAGTACTTCTACTTCTACTCAAGAACAAGATCTGAGTACTTCTACTTCTACTCAAGAACCAGATCTGAGTACTTCTACTCAGATCTGAGTACTTCTACCTCTACTCAAGTACAAGATCTGAGTACTTCTACTTCTACTCAAGAACCAGATCTGAGTACTTCTACTCAGATCTGAGTACTTCTACTTCTACTCAAGTACCAGATCTGAGTACTTCTACTTCTACTCAAGAACCAGATCTGAGTACTTCTACTCAGATCTGAGTATTTCTACTTCTACTCAAGAACCAGATCTGAGTACTTCTACTTCTACTCATGAACAATATCTGAGTACTTCTACTAAGATCTGAGTACTTCTACTTCTACTCAAGTACCAGATCTGAGTACTTCTACTTCTACTCAAGAACCAGATCTGAGTACTTCTACTCAGATCTGAGTATTTCTACTTCTACTCAAGAACCAGATCTGAGTACTTCTACTTCTACTCATGAACAATCTCTGAGTACTTCTACTAAGATCTGAGTACTTCTACTTCTACTCAAGAACAAGATCTGAGTACTTCTACTTTTACTGAAGTACCAGATCTGAGTACTTCTACTTTTACTCAAGAACAAGATCTGAGTACTTCTACTTCTACTCAGGTACCAGATCTGAGTACTTCTACTTTTACTCAAGAACAAGATCTGAGTACTTCTACTTTTACTCAAGAACAAGATCTGAGTACTTCTACTTTTACTGAAGTACCAGATCTGAGTACTTCTACTTTTACTCAAGAACAAGATCTGAGTACTTTTACTAAGACCTGAGTACCTCCACTCTGTTACTCATAGTAACAGAGTGGAGGCACAGATATAGTTGAAAAAGGACTGAGCGTCGTGAAGCTCCATGTCCCCATGAAGTGCAGCACCAGAAGACGCCTCATGGGGCGAAGCCTGCGAGCTGGTTCAGGCAGTCACCTCGAGCACCAGTGATACATTGACACCTCGTCCCTCTTACAACCAATCAAACACTTCCACCTGTAGGCTGGGGTAGTTCTCTAATCATCACTCAATGTTCTTTGTACATCTGTGGAGTGATGAGGCCGAGCCTGGACGCTATATGCTGCTTCTAAAACCCATATGAGAACCGTGTGAGCTGTCTGAACTCCCAACGTGTGCATCTCCCCCGGGGTCTGAGGGGCTTGATGAGGGGAAACGTTTGGTGACCGCCTGCCTTCTGCTCACGGGCATCATCCACGAACTTAACACACCAAAGTGCAAATACGCTTCTGTCGTTTTCAAAAATCTTTCTTGAACTTCATTTCCTCAGGATTTCTCTTCGATGAATGGTCTTTAATAGAAAGGTTTATTTGATGTATGTTTTATAGAGTTTTATACTTTGCTGTTCCGATTCTTTTTGTCTTCCTTTATTTCTCCGAGAGGACTCACTGTTCTTAACGTCTGACCTGAGGCGCTTCCTTGTTGTTGTTGGTTTTAATTTGTTCTTTTTGAGCCGCACCCGCTGTATAAACAAAGCTTTATTATTATTGTTGTTGTGTTTGCTGTCCTGCACCTCACAAACTCAATGTACACATTTGTATTTCAACTTTTATATTTTCTACTTTTTTAATGCTGTGTTATTTTTGAGATGATTAAATATTAGGATTGTTTATTTCTACTCTTTTAATTTCTCTAATGTACAATGCCTTGTCTTTCTATGCTGCTGCAACGCAGACATGTCCCACACACACACACACACACACACACACACACACACACACACACACACACACACACACACACACACACACACACACACACACACACACACTTTACTTTAGAAAGCACTTTAATGCATATTCCAGTTTTTTAAATATGTGATTCCATTTTTATTTAAATGTGTTTGAATTCTTCTTTTTAATACACATTTTATATAATTGAATATATTTGTTCCATATATTTATATTTCTAATTTACACTTTCTTTTGGTCCTTTGAGTTTATTTTAATGCGAGTCATTTTGTACATTTAGTGATATTTTTTACTTTGTCTTGTAGTATTTCTTGTATTTACTTGTTGTACTTGTACTTATATCTGAGTACATGTTCCACCTCTGAGTGTTTTAATATTCTACATTAGAGTTAAATCAAACTGTATATAAAAACATGGTTTCATGAATACCTCCACTCTCAGTTTATTTTGATACCAATAATTGTGTACTTCTACTAAAGCCCTATTTCCAATTAAAATATTTTATTTTTAATATTTTTGAGTTAATATTCCACATGATATTTAAAGTGAAATCAAAAGTTCATTAATATCTCCAGACCCACCCGTCTCCTCTGGTACTCTCAGTTTAATAATAATTGTGTACTTTTACAAATTGTGTACTTTTAAATGTAAGGTTTTTGTTTGTGTGCTTTCCCTGCAGTCTGAGTATTCCACACGATATTTAGAGTTCAATCAAACTGTACATAAAGTTGAATGAATACCTCCAGTCTCACTTTATTTTGATGCCGTTAATTGTGTAATTTAACTAAAGTAATATTGTATTTGTAGTATTTTACCATTTAGTTCTGAGACGTTCCCTGCAGTCTGAGTCGTTTCTTTTAATTGAACTATTCATATCTCAGGTTAAGGTACAGGCTCGATATATAACTGTGTCACAGAGTTCCCATAATGCACTAGGAGAACAACTACGTAAAGCAGTGTTCAGGTTCAGGTTCAGGTTCTTTCTTTGTACCTGTAGGTAGATTTAGTTTGCAGAGAAAAAGAGAAACGATCCACCCTGACTCTAAGAACAAACACAACCAACAGACACATCTCTAATTAAAGGACTAGTGTGTGTCTCACAAACTGTGAAGTCCACTGAGACAATGTAACATTTGTGATATTGGGCTATATAAATAAACATTGAAGAAGGAAAACACTAGTAGGCCTACAAACATGGACATTCAAAATACATAATTAAATAAATAAATAGGCCTCTGTGTGACACTCCTATGATGCGTTCATTTGTGCAATAGCTGCTGGGATCAAAGTGTTTTTATACCGCTTCGTTCTGGGACGAGTAACCTCCGGCCCGAAGGAACAAGCTTCTGAGCGCAGAGGGTGGGAGTCATCGTCTAATACGGAGCTGGATAACCGCCGTGACTGCCTGAGGGTCAGGGTCTCCAGGTTTATCACTGCCTGAGGTACAGGGTCTCCAGGTTTATCACTGCCTGAGGTACAGGGTCTCCAGGTTTATCACTGCCCGAGGTACAGGGTCTCCAGGTTTAGCTGGGACTGCCCTGTAACTTGTATTCATGCGTTTGTTCCTTTCATGTTTATTTGACTAACGTAGTATTTTAAATGCAGGTATTTTATTTGTAGTATTTTAGAGGAGACTTATCCTGCAGTTTTTAGTTAATATTCCACATGATATTTAGAGTGAAATCAAAGTTGAATTCATATCTCCAGCCTCACCCGTCTCCTCCAGTCTGGTACTGTGAGTTTTACTTGATGGCAATAATTTTTTACTTTTATTAAAGTTATGTTTTAAATGTAGGTTTTTTATTTGTATGCTTTTACTGCAGTTTGAGTTGCTTTTGGTTAAATCAACTGCATATACAGTTGATTGAATATCTTCAGTCTGCTACTCTCAGTTTATTTTAATGTCAATAATTGCGTACTTCTACTAAAGTCATATTTTTTATTTAAGTTTTGTATTTGTAGTATTTTTACCATTTAGTGCTGAGACTTTTCCTGCAGTCTGAGTAGTTTCAGAGTTAAATCAAATGTTAATGAATATCTCCAGTCTGCTACTCTCTGGTGCCAATCATGTTGTACTTATACCGAAGTTAGTATGAGTAGTTTTTTTTGTTAATAATTCACATGATATTTAAATGAAATGTTGAATTAATATCTCCACACTCACCCGTCTCCTCCAGTCTCGTGTGCCCGTGCGCGCCCCCGTGCCCCGCGTGCTGGTATCCCAGGTAAGCCCCGGGGTGGTGCGCGTTAACGTTGCTGTGGTACGGTGGGTAACCGAGCGGTCTCCCGTACGAGGACGCGCCCGAGGAGGAGGAGAAGGGCCCCTCGTGTTGCGGGGGCCCCACCAGCGCGTGCACAGGGTAATGTCCGTGCGCGTGGCCGTGGGGAGGCTGCTGGTGCCCCGAGTAACCCCCGAACTCTAGGAACGCGGATTTGGAGGGATCCGGCGGGACCAAAGTGTCCGATAATGAGCTCATAGTCATCATATGGGTCGGGGGTGGGAAACAAGAAATGCGTTGGTCATCACACAGGAACACAGCATCAGAGGGAAGAGTTCAGAGACATTCAGAGAGCAACAAATCCCCTTTAAATACCGAAATCAGAAATAATCCTCTGGATGAAAAGGAAGATTTACAGGAGCTCCACCCGACACATCCCGGCTCAAGTGTCCGGGAAGAGGCGCTCAGAGGCGGGCAGGAGGAGGACGAGCAGCCGCTGGAGGAGAATCAAGAAAGGTTCCAAGAAAAAGTAAAAAAAACTGATTTTAAATCCTAAAAATTCTTCTCTTCTCCCAGTGTGTGTGTGTGTGTGTGCTGAGTGGATGTGAGGAGTGTG
Organism: Notothenia rossii; assembly: GCF_949606895.1. Classification (NCBI taxonomy): domain Eukaryota; kingdom Metazoa; phylum Chordata; class Actinopteri; order Perciformes; family Nototheniidae; genus Notothenia; species Notothenia rossii. Next base: position 1,466,690 of record NC_136906.1, on the reverse strand, counting down.
TTGCTGCTCTCCTCTGCACGGTGTGTGTGTCACCTCTCTGCCTCCAAACACACACTCACACACACTCACACACACGCAGCGCGCTCATTGGCTGGAGGCTCCGCATGTCATCACAAAGATTTAATGCACACTTTAATGCGAAGGGACGAACAGTTTAATTATGAAGATGATTTAATGCACAACAAGAGCAGATCCCTCTCATCTCAGCGGCGGAAACAATGACTAATACATTATTAAAACACATTAAATTACGATATAAGAATAGCATCTCATTGCATTAAAATAACAATTAAGTCACACACAACCGCATTAAGATGATATCAAATACAAGCATATAACTGCATTAAAATAACGTAAACAAGAAAAACAATTGCACTCAAATACAAATTAAATAATGACATAAAACTGCAATTTAGTTTTGATGTATGCCTAATATAAATGTCCACAGTCATTTGAAAGCACAACGAGGTAAATGGCTTCATGGTGTTTTCATATATTTCATATATATATACAAGTTTGCAAAAATATTAGAATTCATTTAAAATAAAAACAGAGAAATGATTGGATGAATGCACGTTACGTTCATCTATTTCTCGCTTAAAATTATATAAATATTCATCATTTTAGGCGTCATGCGAACAGATCATTGTTTTTAAATATATTTTAAATAAATATGATTTTAGTTTATTTTGTATCCAAGTTTCAGCAGGGCTTCATAAACTGCTGCTGAGAGCTTATCTCACACACACACACACACACACACACACACACACACACACACACACACACACACACACACACACACACACACACACACACACACACACACACACACACACACACACACACACACACACACACACACACACACACACACACACCGTTCTGCTAGAGACTAAGCGATATGACTCTGAATAACTTTATAATAACTTCTGCACTGCTCTTCGTTATAGAACTGGAAGTACTCACATCCTTTACTTAAGGGAAAGTACACACACATTATTCTTCAAATACTACAACTAAAATTCTTCATTTCAAAATGTTACTCAATTAAAAACTACAGACGTAGACAGATCAAAATGTACTCATGCTGCACAATGACCCATGTCAGAGTTACATTATTGAGTAAATGTACTTCAAGTATAAAAAGTAGAAGTACTCAATGTTTTGCAGAATAGATCTCTTTTTACTGGATTATATGATCCTGTTTTTATCACGTAAGCAAATGCACCGACACGCTGAGCCGTTGCCTTTAATTAAAGGTATTATGTCTCCAACACATCTCAAGCAATAGATCATGTATTGAGAGAATGCATTTAATTGAAGTCAGCGTCATTGTGTCAGAGCATGTTAGTGTTCATACTGTATATATTAGAAGTACTGCATTAGACCAAAGTGAGTCTGGTGCCAGGACCATTATCTAATACATCCTATTCCAATCACTTGTAGACTCTCCTTGCACTATTCTATTCTATTGTATTTGTATTTGTATTTACTTGCACTCTTGTATCTGTGTTACTGTGTTCTCTGTTGAAGGAGCCTCAGATGTTCATTGACATATCTGCACTGTAGCTCTGAGCACAAGAAAAGCCTTGAATGTTGAAGAGCTTATTTGAAATGCATTTAGCAGCAGACTCTCTTTCTGCTCCTCGTTAGCTGACGAGCAGACATTATATCATTCTTAACGAGACGGAGGCTGGGCATCTCGTCGTCCTGCAGACTGGAGGAGAAGTGATTTGAGCGGTGGCGAGGGGACGGGAGATGTTCCGGCTTGTTTCTGGGTCCTCTTGTGATTCCAGCGGGGAGAAGTGTGCACTTATTACCATCAGATGCTGCTTTCATCCGCAGCCAACATTCCTCCTGCTGAGCCCAATCACACCCTCATGCTTTCATTCAGACAGAGAGGCAAGAGTACTTTACTCAAGTAGAAGGACACATACTCTGTTTAAAGATACTGACTAATCTTCTTAACTCAAGTAAAAGTCAAGAGGCTTTGAACTGGACTGAAGTCAAATGTAAATGTTCAACATGTAAGAAGTAGAAAGTACAGGTATTTGAGTTCAACATGTAAGAAGTAGAAAGTACAGGTATTTGAGTTCAACATGTGAGAAGTAGAAAGTACAGGTATTTGAGTTCAACATGTGAGAAGTAGAAAGTACAGGTATTTGAGTTCAACATGTAAGAAGTAGAAAGTACAGGTATTTGAGTTCAACATGTGAGAAGTAGAAAGTACAGGTATTTGAGTTCAACATGTGAGAAGTAGAAAGTACAGGTATTTGGGTTCAACATGTAAGAAGTAGAAAGTACAGGTATTTGAGTTCAACATGTAAGAAGTAGAAAGTACAGGTATTTGTGTTCAACATGTAAGAAGTAGAAAGTACAGGTATTTGTGTTCAACGTGTGAGAAGTAGAAAGTACAGGTATTTGGGTTCAACATGTAAGAAGTAGAAAGTACAGGTATTTGAGTTCAACATGTAAGAAGTAGAAAGTACAGGTATTTGTGTTCAACATGTAAGAAGTAGAAAGTACAGGTATTTGTGTTCAACATGTAAGAAGTAGAAAGTACAGGTATTTGTGTTCAACGTGTGAGAAGTAGAAAGTACAGGTATTTGGGTTCAACATGTAAGAAGTAGAAAGTACAGGTATTTGTGTTCAACATGTAAGAAGTAGAAAGTACAGGTATTTGTGTTCAACATGTAAGAAGTAGAAAGTACAGGTATTTGTGTTCAACATGTGAGAAGTAGAAAGTACAGGTATTTGGGTTCAACATGTAAGAAGTAGAAAGTACAGGTATTTGGGTTCAACATGTAAGAAGTAGAAAGTACAGGTATTTGAGTTCAACATGTAAGAAGTAGAAAGTACAGGTATTTGGGTTCAACATGTAAGAAGTAGAAAGTACAGGTATTTGTGTTCAACATGTAAGAAGTAGAAAGTACAGGTATTTGTGTTCAACATGTAAGAAGTAGAAAGTACAGGTATTTGTGTTCAACATGTAAGAAGTAGAAAGTACAGGTATTTGTGTTCAACATGTAAGAAGTAGAAAGTACAGGTATTTGTGTTCAACATGTAAGAAGTAGAAAGTACAGGTATTTGTGTTCAACATGTAAGAAGTAGAAAGTACAGGTATTTGAGTTCAACATGTAAGAAGTAGAAAGTACAGGTATTTGTGTTCAACATGTAAGAAGTAGAAAGTACAGGTATTTGTGTTCAACATGTAAGAAGTAGAAAGTACAGGTATTTGTGTTCAACATGTAAGAAGTAGAAAGTACAGGTATTTGTGTTCAACATGTAAGAAGTAGAAAGTACAGGTATTTGTGTTCAACATGTAAGAAGTAGAAAGTACAGGTATTTGTGTTCAACATGTAAGAAGTAGAAAGTACAGGTATTTGTGTTCAACGTGTAAGAAGTAGAAAGTACAGGTATTTGTGTTCAACGTGTAAGAAGTAGAAAGTACAGGTATTTGTGTTCAACGTGTAAGAAGTAGAAAGTACAGGTATTTGAGTTCAACATGTAAGAAGTAGAAAGTACAGGTATTTGTGTTCAACATGTAAGAAGTAGAAAGTACAGGTATTTGAGTTCAACATGTAAGAAGTAGAAAGTACAGGTATTTGAGTTCAACATGTGAGAAGTAGAAAGTACAGGTATTTGTGTTCAACATGTAAGAAGTAGAAAGTACAGGTATTTGAGTTCAACATGTAAGAAGTAGAAAGTACAGGTATTTGAGTTCAACATGTAAGAAGTAGAAAGTACAGGTATTTGTGTTCAACATGTAAGAAGTAGAAAGTACAGGTATTTGTGTTCAACATGTAAGAAGTAGAAAGTACAGGTATTTGTGTTCAACGTGTAAGAAGTAGAAAGTACAGGTATTTGTGTTCAACATGTAAGAAGTAGAAAGTACAGGTATTTGTGTTCAACATGTAAGAAGTAGAAAGTACAGGTATTTGTGTTCAACATGTAAGAAGTAGAAAGTACAGGTATTTGTGTTCAACGTGTAAGAAGTAGAAAGTACAGGTATTTGTGTTCAACATGTAAGAAGTAGAAAGTACAGGTATTTGTGTTCAACATGTAAGAAGTAGAAAGTACAGGTATTTGAGTTCAACATGTAAGAAGTAGAAAGTACAGGTATTTGAGTTCAACATGTAAGAAGTAGAAAGTACAGGTATTTGTGTTCAACATGTAAGAAGTAGAAAGTACAGGTATTTGAGTTCAACATGTAAGAAGTAGAAAGTACAGGTATTTGAGTTCAACATGTAAGAAGTAGAAAGTACAGGTATTTGAGTTCAACATGTAAGAAGTAGAAAGTACAGGTATTTGTGTTCAACATGTAAGAAGTAGAAAGTACAGGTATTAGAGTTCAATATGTAAGTAGTGGAGTAAAGTACTGATACTAGAAACATGTTCTTAAGTATAACAAAGTATTTGTACTCCACTACTTCCCACCTCTGCATTCGGAGCAACAATCCTGCTGACTTTATCCGTCTTTAAGTCCACAAATATATATATATAAATATATATATATTACAAATGACAAATGAGCTCAAAATCGAGTTATTTGCACGTGGGGAATTAGTCATATTTTTCAAAAGATCCTATCCTCTTACTAAAGTAGTGTTACTTTTTATGGTAAATATTTTTATTGATTCTCTCAGTTTTTTAACAAAAGCAAGTGATATAGATTCAGTAAAGATATATACACACATGCTTACAAATCAAAATCTTAATTTCAATCCCACCACTCATTAACTCATTAACCCAGTGAGCTACAGGATACAGAGCCCTTTAACAGTAAACACAGTGTTTTCATAATGACATTAGTTCAAGGGGGGAAAAGGAGGAGAACAAAAACACAGAGATAAACACAAAGAAAGAAGATAAGAATAATGTTAATGGAATAGAACAAAACAAAAATGATGAATCAACTGCTCATCGCTCAATCCAGCCTTATTCTTCATCAAGTGGCTCCTGTAAGGAGTCATAGAAGTCCAGAAAGGCTCTCGTGTTCTAATAGAGCTGTTAGAGGAGCCCCTGAGTAAGCACTTCTCTCTAGCTGTCAGAAGTACAAAACATCTTTGAGCCCCTGAGGGAAGGATGGAGGGGAACGTTGCTTCCATTTTAGAAGATCGAAGCGTCTCGTAAAGAAGTGTAGAAAAGGCTCTGAGTACCTGTCGCTGTTTGGAGGGATGCACAGATCACCTTTGGGGCCAAACCAAGAAGGGCACAGACCGGGTCAGGCTCAACACAAGTTTTAAACATTTCACCAAAAGATTTAAAAATACATCTCCAGAAAGTAAAGAGGCTGGGACACAGCTAAAACATGTGTATTAGGTAGCAGTGTATTTTGTAAATAGTGTATTATTTAGAATTTTTTTGAAATGTTATATATTTAATATTTTTTGTATGCATGTTTCTTAGTTAACATTAAGCTGTCTTTGGCTTTTCCTGTAAATTTCCCCTCAAATAAAAGTATTCTGACTCTGAAGTCTCCGTCTCTTTGAAGATGCTTTTACTTTTTACGCTCCCCAAAAAAGGAGCAAACTTCCTGAAAACCTGAGTCTCCACCAACGATGAGTTCTTTTAAATCAAAGCTAAAAACATTACTTTTTTAACTACTCAGAGTTTTTTTACTTCTTTTAGCACCTTCTGTATTTACAATGTTGTGTTTAAACTATCTCTTTTGTGCATGTTTTTATGAATCTGTTATTCCATTGTTTGTATTTCTTGTGTTCCTTTCTGTTGTCTTCCTGTTATAAATGTTAATGTTGATGTAAAGCCCGTTGAATTGCCTCTGTGTCTGAAAGTGTGTTTTATAAATAAACGTATACCTTTGGGTTTAGCACGTAGACTGGAAAAGACGAAGCGAGGTTCAGCTCGGGAGCTAATTATCACTCCTTTAAAACTCAATTGTGCGAGACTGGAAAATGGAGGGTTCCCTTTGGCATCTAACCCTCCTTAGTTTCCCAGAAGCACTTGGAATATAAAGCCCTAAACATGCAGACTTTTGTTCTCCTTAAATCTAATTCTAAATGAAACTGCTTTTTAGCATGTTTGCTATAGCTTAGCTTAAGTAAAAGTACTTATACTAAAATGTAGAATTGCTCCATTACAAGAACTCATAAAGTACTCGTTATGTATTACGTCCCATTTCAGAGTTAAAAATAATAAATGAGTGTATTGATTGATGCATTAATGTGTTCATCTCAGCTGGTTGAAGTGGAGCTCATTTGAAGGACTTTATTAACTGGATATCTGATCCTATCATTATCTGTACATGTTCATCTAATGGAGGATTCATAAAGGAAACTGAAGCTCATTGGTTGGCCTGCGGGGGGTAATTTGTCACTCGGTGTTGAGCGGAGATGAGTTACAGTTTAATATAACTTCACACCTTCAGGGAGGAAGAAAGAGAAGCTGTGTAGGTGGCAATTTAGCAATTAACTTTATTTCACTATGCATTTTGGATTTGTGCGAGGTGTTACTCGTAGACTAGTTTGAGATATCGAGACTGATACCAGTGTCCCCCACCAGAAAATACGTGAAGGTTTAATTTCCCCAAAGTAGTTCAGATTCGGAGTGGAAACAATGGTCAGCAAATCTACATCGTCATTGAATTAGGCATTTAGACGTGGGTTAGGTTCATGCTGACGTTGGGGAACTCCAAGATTTGGGGTTATAGAACACATATTCTCTCTAAGGTTGGGTAAATCTTCCAGGCTAGAGTTAGGGGTTAAAGACTGTATATCTGCTGTAATATTGGGGGGTTATTTCCGGTTAGGATAAGGCTTTTTATATACCATTATATTCTCTTGTAATGTATCAGTGTTTATTATATGTAATATATTTCAAACCAATGTTTAGACGGATACAAAAAATGGTCTGGAGCATTCGGTAGATAAAGTTGGATTATTCACTCTTATCAAGTATTTGGTTAGTGTCGGTTGTTTTCAACTTTTAATATGTCAGTACAATACACAAACTCTCTCTAATTATAGATAATACTTATTACACGGCTTAGTTTAATACTCAATTCTGATTTCTCAATTTGGACATTCCGGAGATTGTCATTTTTGCTAACGAGAACAGACCGTTGCTAAGGAGAACAGACTGTTGCTAAGGAAAACAGACCGTTGCTAAGGAGAACAGACCGTTGCTAAGGAGAACAGACCGTCGTAAGGAAAACAGACCGTTGCTAGGAGAACAGACCGTTGCTAAGGAGAACAGACTGTTGCTAAGGAAAACAGACCGTTGCTAAGGAGAACAGACCGTTGCTAAGGAGAACAGACCGTCGTAAGGAAAACAGACCGTTGCTAGGAGAACAGACCGTTGCTAAGGAGAACAGACTGTTGCTAAGGAAAACAGACCGTTGCTAAGGAGAACAGACCGTTGCTAAGGAGAACAGACCGTCGTAAGGAAAACAGACCGTTGCTAGAACAGACCATTGCTAAGGAGAACAGCCTGTTGCTAAGGACAACAGACCGTTGATAAGGAGAACATACCGTTGATAAGGAAAACATACCGTTGATAAGGAAAACATACCGTTGATAAGGAAAACATACCGTTGATAAGGAAAACATACCGTTGCTAAGGAGATCAGATCATTGCTAGGAGTATCAATTCTGGTCATTTTAATGTCAGCTAACGCAACACATTCTCACTCCAACTCGGCCTATGTTGACGTTATGTCAGGGTCCCTGTCGTCACTTTCCAACACAAGGGGGCCTTTAGCGTGGAGTTTCAACTATCAGGGCGTCCCATTGACTTCCATAGAGCTCCCTGAACGTTGGTAATAGACGAGTTGGGATCGCGGAGAAATGCTCTCCTCAGATCCATTCTCTCCTCAGATCCATTCTCTCATCAATTTCCAACTAAGGCTCCAGTGGGGACCTTGTTCCCTGCGTGTGCCTCTCCACCTCTGCACCTATTCTAAGGGAGTGCTTGTTCTTCCATCCGTCTGTCTGTCTGTGTATTCTCTTGTTCCGATTAACCCAGACACATTTGTTCTTGTTTTGTATCTATCTCTACGCCGGGATCCGGAGTCGAGGCTGATCCTCTTGCTGTGATCCTGTGTCCTGGATCCTCTATCCTGAGTTCTGGATTAGGTCGTGGACTTTGGGTCGTGGCTGAACCTGTCTCTGTGGTCCTGCCTGAGTCTCGTCATGCTGCTTCCCTGAAGGCTCTCACAGGATTGTAGTTGAGATCTTAGATTCATCTTCTTATTAGAGACACATGCATTTCCTAACATTTGGTCTACCTATGCTGTAAATGTATTATCTCTTCTTTCCACACGGCATCTATTGCACGTCTGTCCGTCCTGGGAGAGGGATCCCTCCTCTGTTGCTCTCCCTGAGGTTTCTCCATGTTCCCCTTTAAACTGTGGGGTTTCTCTGGAAGTGTTTCCTTGTACGATGTGAGGGTCTGAGGACAGAGGGTCTAAGGACAGAGGGACTAAGGACAGAGGGACTAAGGACAGAGGTTCTAAGGACAGAGGGTCTGAGGACAGAGGGTCTAAGGACAGAGGGTCTGAGGACAGAGGGTCTGAGGACAGAGGGTCTAAGGACAGAGGGTCTGAGGACAGAGGGTCTGAGGACAGAGGGGCTGTTTTATTTGCTGTAAAGTGTAAAGCAAAAATCGTTTATAAATGTGTTATATAAATAAAACTTGATTTGATTTGATTCTCACAGCGTTTATCAACCTTTCTCTAACTCAATATCAAGCCACACTTATTGTTTTTACTTCTTTATTTGAATTGAGTAATGTAAGACTTTTGTTGCCGTCAGTTATGGGGAGAGTAGGGGCTCAGAAAACTGAAATCTGTATTGTTTCATCGTTTTTTCCTTCTAATTGTGTATTATTTTCTAAACCACACACACTGTTATTTACTCAACAATAACACATCATTATCCTTGTGTTTATTTATTTGTTTGATTAAGAAACACAAGTTGGAGTCAACAAAAGTCCTACATTACTCAATTAAAATAAAGAAGTAAAAACAATAAGTGAGGCTTGATATTGAGTTAGAGAAAGGTTGATGAACGCTGTGAGAATGGATCAGAGAGCATTTCACCACGACCCCAACTCGTCTATTACCAACGTTCAGGGAGCTCTATGCAAGTCAATGGGACGCCCTGATAGTTGAAACTCCACGCTAAAAGCCCCCCCCCCCCCCCCCCCCCCTTGCGTTGGAAAGTGACGACAGGGACCCTGACATAACGTCAACATAGGCCGGGTTGGGAGTGAGAAGGTGTTGGCTAAAGACAATAGTTTTCCTCCGTCACAAAACACTGTGGAATACTTTGAGAATATTCATTATTTAGAGATTCATGATGGATAAACTGTCCCCAGTTAAGAAAGTAAAAAAGAGACGATGATGAAGTCGAGAGACGAGGGTCCAGGTCTCGGAGTCAAACATGAGGATGGGCTCAACGATACAATATAATATTTAGTTTTCCATTCCTCACATGCTTATGTAGATATAATATCCTGCTTTTTATTTTGTTATTGTAAATGTGTATTTTAATATGTATATTTTCCACTTTTCTTTTAATGCTATTTTATTTCTATTTGAGATGTTTTCATTTTGGAGCGTTTATTTCTGGTATTTTGAATGTACAATAGCTTGTCTTTTGATGCTGCTGCAACGCGCACATTTCACTAATTGGAATCAATAAAGTACTTCTTATCATATCTTGTCTTCTTGTGGACGTATTGGGAGCACTATCCGTTACTCAGTGCATTTAGCCATCCCTCAGAATAGAAGTAGAGGAGTACGCTAACGGAGACACGGCATCGTGTAGGTAATGTTAGTTCCTGCTGATGGACCCGGAGAAAAAAAGAGTTTTAAAGAACAGTGACACACACACATGGAAGAGGTGTGAAGTGTCCAATGTTCCTGAATATGTTTTGGTCCGTGTTGAGAGCACCATCCATTACTTAAAGTGCATTTTGCCATCCTTCACCAAATAATAGAAGTAGAGAAGTACGCTAATGGGGACGCGGCGTCAGCAGGTCATTTCAGTCCCTGCTGATGGACTTGGAGAAAGAGAGTTTTTAAAGAACAGTGAGTCACAGCGACGCGCACACATCGGCACATGGGAGAGGTGTGTGTGAGGTGTGTGTGAGGTGAGCTAGATGCTGTGTGTCTCCTCTGCTAAGACTGTAATTAGGGCGTGCCTTTATGCAGCGCAGAACAAAGAGGAGCCCTGCAGCCGGAGAGCAGCGACGATCTGCTTCTCTATTCACACCGCCGATAATAACAATACTCGTCAACGCTCTGCAGACAGCGTGGCGTCAAGCCTCCCACGTGTGTGTGTCTGTGTGTGTGTCTGTGTGTGTGTCTCTGTGTGTGTGTGTGTGTGTGTGTGTGTGTGTGTGTGTGTGTGTGTGTGTGTGTGTGTGTGTGTGTGTGTGTGTGTGTGTGTGTGTGTGTGTGTTGTGTGTGTGTGTGTGTGTGTGTGTGTGTGTGTGTGTGTGTGTGTGTGTGTGTGTGTGTGTGTGTGTGTGTGGAGAGGGTGTGTGTGAGAAAAAGAGACAGAAACAGTGTGTTTGTGTGTGTGTGTGTGTGCGTGTGTGTGTGTGACGGGTTTCGCATGCTTGGGAGAGTTTGTCCAACGTTTGAAGTACACTTATAATTGATCTGCTGCAGGTACGGTTTACCGAGGTGTTCATCCGTGAAATGAGACAATCATCCCGGTGAGATGAAGGGTTTGTCACCAGACAGTGAGCGTGTATTAAATGTAACAGCTTAATCAAAACCGCAATATAGTCCTGAAGACGCTTCCCGCCGGCGGTCTGATTTTTGATGCAAAACCGAGAGAAACACAAATGAACAAAATCATATTAACAATTTAAACCCGTTTAGACAAGTTCTTTGGGATGTGTGTGAACTGTCGGTATGTCAATCCTCACTTATATTTAATGTTTTTAAACTTCCTAACTGAAAAACAACACCAGGTCTGCACCCTTTAATCCTTTTATTAGTTACAAAACTTGCAATCCTTGACAAAATTCAATTAATCGCAATGGGGAGCGTCAGCCCTGAAGGAGCCTTATTCTTCTTCTGTGGTGTTCCCTCTCCTGTAGTCTATAGGTGTTGTAAGTTAACTAAAGAAATAAAATAAAATAGAACAAAATGAACTTAAACTAATATTGCCGCGGGGGCATGAAGCAAATCTTACGCAGGTAAATAATGTCCAGGTAAGAACGTTGTGTTTGTTTATTCTCTCGTATTCCAGTGTTAGGGGTGCAAAGGGAAGTAACAACAAATAACCAGGAGAAAAAGAGAGAGAGGAAACTGATTTGTGAAGCCACAAGATAACTAATACAAAATAAAGAGTGCTCACTAGCCAATTAGCACAACAAGCTTCAGATAAACATAAAACAACTTTCTTATAAAAGAAAGTGGCATAAGAACATAAGAGACAAAGAAACGCTGGAGCACATCTCATAACAATGAACAAAACATGAGTTAACCCAACAGGTCTCAGATGAATAAAATACATACAGAACCATGCAGTGTTTCCTATCGCCTGGTAAACCAACCAATCCAACCGCCACCAACTGTCACAAATATATAATAATCACCAGGTGCCCATATTACCGAGTGCCCAAACTTAAGGTCAGTAGGTTCTTTGTTTAATTTCAAACTCTGGGTTCAACGGTGTTTTATTGGCATTAAAGGAGATGATTTGAATATTTGAAATGAGAACACAATTAAAATCTGCTGGCGTGAGACCACAGTCATCAAATAATGCTGCTGTCGTCATGATAAAAGCATTTTGTGGAGGGATCAGATGTGATTACAAAGCTGAGACTCGCCTGCAGATCTGAAACCTGAGCTGCTGTTCGGCTGCCAGAATAAATAAGTCATTACATCTGACAGTGCTAAACTTTGCAGGGCAGGAAGTGGATTCATAACATATTCAGAAGAATATTTGTGTCAATAAGTAGGTGGATTTTGCCTCACATTCTACGGAGGCTGACGGGTGCAAACATGCCGCAGTTTTTTAGATTTTCAGAACAATTCAGAAGACAATTCTGAGATTTTTGAAAAAGAGTCAGAATTCTGAGAACATTTGAGAAATGTTGACATTTTGAGAAAAAGTCTGCATTTTGAGCAAAAATTCAGATTTTTGTGGAAAAATTCAGTATTTTTTCATTTTCAGAAAAATATAAGAATTTTGAGTTTTTCGAAAAAAGTCAAAAAATCTGAATTAATCATATGAATATAATTTATATTATTGGCCAAGGTATAATCCGGGTGGGTATTTCATTTCTCACATGAAAAACCTTTTCTATTCTTAGCATGTAGAGGAAACGGCTTCAGTAAATGCATCCTCCGTGAATTAACAATCCTTCAGAATTACACGCCCAGACTCAAAATAATTGTCGACCACTGCATGAACTTAACATTCTGCACAAAATGCAGGACCAGCTGATGGCTTTTCAGCAGCTGTGTTCTCAGATCTTGCCCCTTATCCTCCAGCCGACCTCACAGTATGTATCATCTCATTTAGACACTGAAAACACGGCTCTGGGAAATGTAAGCGCGTCTCAATGGTCTCTGGACCAGAGCACCAGATGCAGAGACACTGAAACGCTGGCTGTTCATCAGCCGTGTGAAGCGCCTGCACACTGGAACAAGTTCATTTAAATATGTGTTTCCAGACGGAGGGAACACATGCTCTGATTGTGCCGGCCATCACTAGCCATGGTAGAATTAGCATGGCAATGAAGCTGCTGAATAATCTCAGTTTCTCTCAAATCCTCAATCGTCTAGATTATTATAATGCACTTTATGCCGGTTTAAACAATACCTCGCTGGCACGCCTGCAGCTGGTACAAAACGCTGCGGCTCGGCTGCTCACAGGAACACGCATGCATGAACACAACACCCCAACTCTGCCTTCCCTCCACTGGCTTCCCTCCACTGCCTTCCCTCCACTAGCTTCCCTCCACTGGCTTCCCTCCACTGGCTTCTCTCCACTGCTTTCCCTCCACTGCCTTCCCTCCACTGCCTTCTCTCCACTGCTTTCCCTCCACTGCCTTCCCTCCACTGGCTTCCCTCCACTGGCTTCTCTCCACTGCTTTCCCTCCACTGCCTTCCCTCCACTGGCTTCCCTCCACTGGCTTCCCTCCACTGGCTTCCCTCCACTGGCTTCTCTCCACTGCTTTCCCTCCACTGCCTTCCCTCCACTGCCTTCCCTCCACTGGCTTCTCTCCACTGCTTTCCCTCCACTGCCTTCCCTCCACTGCCTTCTCTCCACTGCTTTCCCTCCACTGGCTTCCCTCCACTGTCTTCCCTCCACTGGCTTCTCTCCACTGCTTTCCCTCCACTGCCTTCCCTCCACTGTCTTCCCTCCACTGGCTTCTCTCCACTGCTTTCCCTCCACTGCCTTCCCTCCACTGCCTTCCCTCCACTGGCTTCCCTCCACTGGCTTCTCTCCACTGCTTTCCCTCCACTGCCTTCCCTCCACTGGCTTCCCTCCACTGGCTTCCCTCCACTGCCTTCCCTCCACTGCCTTCTCTCCACTGCCTTCCCTCCACTGGCTTCCCTCCACTGCTTTCCCTCCACTGCCTTCCCTCCACTGGCTTCCCTCCACTGGCTTCTCTCCACTGCTTTCCCTCCACTGCCTTCCCTCCACTGGCTTCCCTCCACTGGCTTCCCTCCACTGCCTTCCCTCCACTGCCTTCTCTCCACTGCCTTCCCTCCACTGGCTTCCCTCCACTGGCTTCCCTCCACTGGCTTCTCTCCACTGCTTTCCCTCCACTGCCTTCCCTCCACTGGCTTCCCTCCACTGCCTTCTCTCCACTGCTTTCCCTCCACTGCCTTCCCTCCACTGGCTTCCCTCCACTGGCTTCTCTCCACTGCTTTCCCTCCACTGCCTTCCCTCCACTGGCTTCCCTCCACTGGCTTCTCTCCACTGCTTTCCCTCCACTGCCTTCCCTCCACTGCCTTCCCTCCACTGGCTTCTCTCCACTGCTTTCCCTCCACTGCCTTCCCTCCACTGGCTTCCCTCCACTGCCTTCTCTCCACTGCTTTCCCTCCACTGCCTTCCCTCCACTGGCTTCCCTCCACTGGCTTCTCTCCACTGCTTTCCCTCCACTGCCTTCCCTCCACTGGCTTCCCTCCACTGGCTTCTCTCCACTGCTTTCCCTCCACTGCCTTCCCTCCACTGCCTTCCCTCCACTGGCTTCTCTCCACTGCTTTCCCTCCACTGCCTTCCCTCCACTGCCTTCCCTCCACTGGCTTCCCTCCACTGGCTTCTCTCCACTGCTTTCCCTCCACTGCCTTCCCTCCACTGCCTTCCCTCCACTGCCTTCTCTCCACTGCCTTCCCTCCACTGCCTTCCCTCCACTGGCTTCCCTCCACTGGCTTCCCTCCACTGGCTTCTCTCCACTGCCTTCCCTCCACTGGCTTCCCTCCACTGGCTTCCCTCCACTGCCTTCCCTCCACTGGCTTCCCTCCACTGGCTTCCCTCCACTGCCTTCCCTCCACTGCCTTCTCTCCACTGCCTTCCCTCCACTGCCTTCCCTCCACTGGCTTCCCTCCACTGGCTTCCCTCCACTGGCTTCTCTCCACTGCCTTCCCTCCACTGGCTTCCCTCCACTGGCTTCCCTCCACTGGCTTCTCTCCACTGCTTTCCCTCCACTGCCTTCCCTCCACTGGCTTCCCTCCACTGCCTTCTCTCCACTGCTTTCCCTCCACTGCCTTCCCTCCACTGGCTTCCCTCCACTGGCTTCTCTCCACTGCTTTCCCTCCACTGCCTTCCCTCCACTGCCTTCCCTCCACTGGCTTCTCTCCACTGCTTTCCCTCCACTGCCTTCCCTCCACTGGCTTCCCTCCACTGCCTTCTCTCCACTGCTTTCCCTCCACTGCCTTCCCTCCACTGGCTTCCCTCCACTGGCTTCTCTCCACTGCTTTCCCTCCACTGCCTTCCCTCCACTGGCTTCCCTCCACTGGCTTCTCTCCACTGCTTTCCCTCCACTGCCTTCCCTCCACTGCCTTCCCTCCACTGGCTTCTCTCCACTGCTTTCCCTCCACTGCCTTCCCTCCACTGCCTTCCCTCCACTGGCTTCCCTCCACTGGCTTCTCTCCACTGCTTTCCCTCCACTGCCTTCCCTCCACTGCCTTCCCTCCACTGCCTTCTCTCCACTGCCTTCCCTCCACTGCCTTCCCTCCACTGGCTTCCCTCCACTGGCTTCCCTCCACTGGCTTCTCTCCACTGCCTTCCCTCCACTGGCTTCCCTCCACTGGCTTCCCTCCACTGGCTTCTCTCCACTGCTTTCCCTCCACTGCCTTCCCTCCACTGCCTTCC
This sequence comes from Notothenia rossii, assembly GCF_949606895.1. NCBI lineage: Eukaryota > Metazoa > Chordata > Actinopteri > Perciformes > Nototheniidae > Notothenia > Notothenia rossii. The sequence goes on along the minus strand of NC_136906.1, from coordinate 1,451,379 downwards.
CTCCACTGCCTTCTCTCCACTGCCTTCCCTCCACTGCCTTCCCTCCACTGGCTTCCCTCCACTGCCTTCCCTCCACTGGCTTCCCTCCACTGGCTTCTCTCCACTGCCTTCCCTCCACTGGCTTCCCTCCACTGGCTTCTCTCCACTGCCTTCCCTCCACTGGCTTCCTTCCACTGCCTTCCCTCCACTGCCTTCCCTCCACTGGCTTCCCTCCACTGGCTTCTCTCCACTGCCTTCCCTCCACTGCCTTCCCTCCACTGGCTTCTCTCCACTGCCTTCCCTCCACTGGCTTCCCTCCACTGTCTTCCCTCCACTGCCTTCCCTCCACTAGCTTCCACTGGCTTCCCTCCACTGGCTTCCCTCCACTGCCTTCCCTCCACTGCCTTCCCTCCACTGGCTTCCCTCCACTGGCTTCTCTCCACTGCTTTCCCTCCACTGCCTTCCCTCCACTGCCTTCCCTCCACTGCCTTCTCTCCACTGCCTTCCCTCCACTGCCTTCCCTCCACTGGCTTCCCTCCACTGGCTTCCCTCCACTGGCTTCTCTCCACTGCCTTCCCTCCACTGGCTTCCCTCCACTGGCTTCCCTCCACTGGCTTCCCTCCACTGCTTTCCCTCCACTGCTTTCCCTCCACTGCCTTCCCTCCACTGGCTTCCCTCCACTGTCTTCCCTCCACTGCCTTCCCTCCACTAGCTTCCACTGGCTTCCCTCCACTGGCTTCCCTCCACTGGCTTCCCTCCACTGCCTTCCCTCCACTGCCTTCCCTCCACTGGCTTCCCTCCACTGTCTTCCCTCCACTGCCTTCCCTCCACTAGCTTCCACTGGCTTCCCTCCACTGGCTTCTCTCCACTGCCTTCCCTCCACTGGCTTCCCTCCACTGTCTTCCCTCCACTGCCTTCCCTCCACTAGCTTCCACTGGCTTCCCTCCACTGGCTTCCCTCCACTGGCTTCCCTCCACTGCCTTCCCTCCACTGCCTTCCCTCCACTGCCTTCCCTCCACTGCCTTCCCTCCACTGGCTTCCCTCCACTGGCTTCCCTCCACTGCCTTCCCTCCACTGGCTTCCCTCCACTGCCTTCCCTCCACTGGCTTCCCTCCACTGGCTTCCCTCCACTGGCTTCCCTCCACTGGCTTCCCTCCACTGGCTTCCCTCCACTGCCTTCTCTCCACTGCCTTCCCTCCACTGCCTTCCCTCCACTGCCTTCCCTCCACTGCCTTCCCTCCACTGGCTTCCCTCCACTGGCTTCCCTCCACTGCCTTCCCTCCACTGGCTTCCCTCCACTGCCTTCCCTCCACTGCCTTCCCTCCACTGGCTTCCCTCCACTGGCTTCCCTCCACTGCCTTCCCTCCACTAGCTTCCACTGCCTTCCCTCCACTGGCTTCCCTCCACTGCTTTCCCTCCACTGCCTTCCCTCCACTGGCTTCCCTCCACTGCCTTCCCTCCACTGCCTTCCCTCCACTGCCTTCCCTCCACTGGCTTCCCTCCACTGGCTTCCCTCCACTGACTTCCCTCCACTGCCTTCCCTCCACTGGCTTCCCTCCACTGACTTCCCTCCACTGCCTTCCCTCCACTGCCTTCCCTCCACTGCCTTCCCTCCACTGACTTCCCTCCACTGCCTTCCCTCCACTGGCTTCCCTCCACTGCCTTCCCTCCACTGCCTTCCCTCCACTGACTTCCCTCCACTGGCTTCCCTCCACTGCCTTCCCTCCACTGCCTTCCCTCCACTGCCTTCCCTCCACTGGCTTCCCTCCACTGGCTTCCCTCCACTGCCTTCCCTCCACTGGCTTCCCTCCACTGGCTTCCCTCCACTGCCTTCCCTCCACTGCCTTCCCTCCACTGGCTTCCCTCCACTGCATTCCCTCCACTGGCTTCCCTCCACTGGCTTCCCTCCACTGGCTTCCCTCCACTGTCTTCCCTCCACTGGCTTCCCTCCACTGGCTTCCCTCCACTGGCTTCCTGTCCATCTTAGAGTTCATTTTAAGATGTTATTGTTTGTTTTTAAATCTCTTAATGGGCTGGCCCCTCAGCACATCTCCGACCTCCTACAGGTGTACACCCCCTCAAGGGCTTTGAGGTCGGCTGATCAGCTGCTGCTGGTAGTCCCTAAAACAAAGAAAATGACCAGGGGAGACAGAGCCTTCTCAGCGGTAGCCCCCAGGCTCTGGAACAACCTGCCCCCCCCCCCCCCCCCGCCATGTCAAATTGTCGCCCACCCTCCAAACTTTTAAGTCCCGCCTAAAGACCCACCTCTTTTCCCTCAGTCCCTCAGTCTGAGCTATGTTTTATCGATTTGTATGCTTTCACTGTCTGTCCATAGCCTTTGTGTACCTGGTATTCATTCTTATGTGCCTTTTATCCATGACTGTAATATTAGATGTTATTATAATGTTATGTTTGCTGTGAAGCACTTTGGTAAACCCTCTGTTTTTAATGAGCTATAGAAATAAACTGGATTGGATTGGATTTGTATAGTTATTTTCATCTGCATTATATCCTCCTGCTCTTTTACAGCAGTCTATGGCCATGTATTTAGCAATCTTCAGATCGATGCCTAGCTTAAATAGAAAGTTAAAGTTGATTGCTGACGAGATAGATACTACTTTCGCTAGCTAGTGAGATGGATACCTAATAATGATTCATCATATTTATATAGCGCTTATACCAAAGCCATTCAGAAAAAACATAAGCTCAATAAAAGTCATGAGCAAAGTAGAAGAAGGGGGGGGGGGGGGGGTTATAGGATTTATAGCTAGTGAGATAAATAGCAAAAACTGGCTTTCTAGTTTATAAGATAGAAGCTAACGTTCTCTAGCTCGTGATAATTAAAATAAGATTAAGGAGGAGAGGAGAACATGGATGGAGCGTCTGCAGTACAGTTTACCGATCGATGGTTACGAGCCAAGTGACACTTCTACTAAAAGATGCTGAGATGTTTCACTTGACATGTGATTTCTCGAGGTGTTTTCATCTGGAGCAAAGTGGTGGACAAACCAAAGCAACACTGCCAATCATAGGGCAGTGTATGGCAGCAGGATTCTCCTAATGTTACTCTGGGCTCATGGGATCACCTGGCAGGAGGTCCCGTTCATGGGATCACCTGGCAGGAGGTCCCGTTCATGGGATCAGCTGGCAGGAGGTCCCATTCATGGGATCACCTGGCAGGAGGTCCCATTCATGGGATCACCTGGCAGGAGGTCCCGTTCATGGGATCGGCTGGCAGGAGGTCCCGTTCATGGGATCACCTGGCAGGAGGTCCCGTTCATGGGATCACCTGGCAGGAGGTCCCGTTCATGGGATCGGCTGGCAGGAGGTCCCGTTCATGGGATCACCTGGCAGGAGGTCCCGTTCATGGGATCACCTGGCAGGAGGTCCCGTTCATGGGATCGGCTGGCAGGAGGTCCCGTTCATGGGATCAGCTGGCAGGAAGTCCCGTTCATGGGATCAGCTGGCAGGCGGTCCCGTTCATGGGATCACCTGGCAGGAAGTCCCGTTCATGGGATCAGCTGGCAGGCGGTCCCGTTCATGGGATCACCTGGCAGGAGGTCCCGTTCATGGGATCAGCTGGCAGGCGGTCCTGTTCATGGGATCACCTGGCAGGCGGTCCCGTTCATGAGATCAGCTGGCAGGAAGTCCCGTTCATGGGATCAGCTGGCAGGCGGTCCCGTTCATGGGATCACCTGGCAGGAAGTCCCGTTCATGGGATCAGCTGGCAGGCGGTCCCGTTCATGGGATCACCTAGAAGGAGGTCCCGTTCATGGGATCAGCTGGCAGGCGGTCCTGTTCATGGGATCACCTGGCAGGCGGTCCCGTTCATGGGATCAGCTGGCAGGCGGTCCCGTTCATGAGATCAGCTGGCAGGAAGTCCCGTTCATGGGATCAGCTGGCAGGCGGTCCCGTTCATGGGATCAGCTGGCAGGAAGTCCCGTTCATGGGATCAGCTGGCAGGCGGTCCCGTTCATGGGGTCACCTGGCAGGAGGTCCCGTTCATGGGATCAGCTGGCAGGAAGTCCCGTTCATGGGATCACCTGGCAGGAGGTCCCGTTCATGGGATCAGCTGGCAGGCGGTCCTGTTCATGGGATCACCTGGCAGGCGGTCCCGTTCATGAGATCAGCTGGCAGGAAGTCCCGTTCATGGGATCAGCTGGCAGGCGGTCCCGTTCATGGGATCAGCTGGCAGGCGGTCCCGTTAATGGGATCACCTGGCAGGAGGTCCCGTTCATGGGATCACCTGGCAGGAAGTCCCGTTCATGGGATCAGCTGGCAGGCGGTCCCGTTCATGGGATCACCTGGCAGGAGGTCCCGTTCATGGGATCACCTGGCAGGAAGTCCCGTTCATGGGATCAGCTGGCAGGCGGTCCCGTTCATGGGATCACCTGGCAGGAGGTCCCGTTCATGGGACCAGCTGTCAGGAGGTCCCGTTCATGAGATCAGCTGGCAGGTGGTCCCACAGCATCAGGACTAAACCTCCAGACTCAGATTCATCCCACAGACCATCAGACTGTGAAATACCTGAACTCTGTGAAGAACATCCAGAACATTCATCTGTCTGTCATCTTTACAATGTATTTCCTGTATTATCTTAATAGTTAACTGTATTTCAGTTTACAATATGTAACCTTACATTCTGTTTCTGTCGCCTGACCTATTTTTGTCAAATGTATCGTACTTTCATTTGCAATATTTTGTATTATTATTATTATTATTATTATAATTATATTGTTGTCTTATGTCCTTTATATAATATGTTGCATTGTTGGAGGAGCTCAGGGCTTAAGTTTTTCATTTCCATTTTTACACTGTAAACGGTTATTTTGTGTTTTTTTGTAAATATTGAGTGTTCTTGTATTTAATGTTTTTTTTATATCTCAGGTATTTCAATCGTTCTGTTTTCCCAAACATATTTTGAGATTGACGATAAAGTTGACTTTGACTTTGACTGTAGCTGCTGTGCACATGATGATGAACGCATCTTGTCCTATGTTTGAGCTCGGACTAATCCTGCAAGAATCTACAGTTGGTTGAACACAACAATGGCAGCTTCTTCACGCTCCACCTGCCTGTTCGGTGTTTCCCTTTTTCTCTGCTTTTGTCCAAATGGGTGCCACACACTGCAGGTTCCTGGCAGCGCCGGCAAACCACTGCCCTTTGAAGAGCACATCATGACGCATATGCAAATCAGATTGAAGAACTAGTAAACATGAGCCAGAGCAGCGTTAGAGACACTCAGACTAAGACTTTAATGCCTGATTGAACATCTGTGGTGATGCTTTCTGACAGCTAGGATCCAACCAAGATCATGATGAGACTCATCACCATAACCACAGGTACGAAAACAAGAAGATCTGTGAGGCCTGATGTCATCTCCAGTATCACCTGAGGCCAGAGCCATTTAGACCCTCTGATGCCACGGCTAACTTTGGATTACATGAATGTTTGTTCTTCTTTTCTTGTGCACACTTATCCCTTTCACATGCACTTCATTCTCACACCCTTTATTTCAATGGGTGTGAAGAGCGGCAGATATTAGCTTGATGCGTCTAGGTGTGAATCTACATGTATGCTTCATTGCACACGGTTTACGATGTGTGTGTGTGTGTGTGTGTGTGTGTGTGTGTGTGTGTGTGTGTGTGTGTGTGTGTGTGTGTGTGTGTGTGTGTGTGTGTGTGTGTGTGTGAACTATGCTGGGTGCAGGAGCGTGGCGGGTGTGCCCAGACGGAAGGTAAAGTATTTACTGTGTGACGGATACTGTGCATCGAGAGGTCATTAAAGTTCCCCTATCATCCTCCTCTTCATCAATATATCACAGGTCTCAGATATATCCAGAGCATGTCTCTGATTGGCTGAAACACCAAACAGATCATTGCAGCATTACCCATAATCCCCTCTGTTTCAGCCCTTTTTCCAAAGCGCTGATTCTCTGTCTGTTACTTTAGATGAAAATAAGGAGCCCCTCCCCACGACCTGAGTTACCTCATTCACACCAACGGTGTTTCAGGGCCGGTTCGGAGCTGGAGCTTGAAAAGCATCAGGTTTTCCTGTTCACACCGCAGCGGTGCAGCCTCTTAGCTTCGTTTCAAGCACCAAAAAATTGTCCGGCCAGAGCAAAAGCACCGCATACGTCACGCTCAAGTCGAGGCGGGGGCAGGGGCAGAGCCGGAGCTAAACCGAAGAACTGGTTCTGAACCTGAAAAGCTCTAGCACGGAGCTTGAACCAGAGTTGCGTTGGTGTGAATGAGGTATGTGAGACATTTGGTTACTCAATGGTGCTCTAGGAGGAGATTCAGGTGATAAGGGGGGGGGGGTTACATTGTTTGCTGATTGGCTAATGGTTAAACAAGCCAAAACATCGTTATGACATCACAAAGTGGCCACAATCTGACCTTTAAGGTAAAAGGAGGGTCCGTTTGTGTAGTTGCTTCAAAGTTTCTCGAGCCACTTCCGACATACGGGGTGTGATTCCAATGCAGAAATAATCCAGAACGATAATCCATGTGTGTGTGTGTGTGTGTGTGTGTGTGTGTGTGTGTGTGTGTGTGTGTGTGTGTGTGTGGTTGAAACCAACCCCTTCCCTATAAATAGACATAATAACACACAGGAGACCAAGGGGTGTCAACAAATATATTCAGGGGCGTAAGCAACCAAGGTGAGTAGAGATTTTTAAATTCTAGTATTGTTTATTTCTACTCTTTGATTTTTATGTATGTGCAATGCCACGTTTTGTTGTTTTTTGTGCTGCTGCAACGCAAACATTTCCCAAATGTTAAACAATTAACAAAAAAACAAAACATTCATAATAAAGTCAGTTAATGGGTCCTACATCCGTCATCACGTGTTCATCTGTGTCTTTTCAAAATAAGCCAACCCTTCTCTCTCAGAAACCACTACAGTTCAGAGCGAGTAATGCGAAGGCAAAACATGTGACGTATTGTTAACCTTTGATCAGTTCGCCATTAGAGAGCCTCCTCATTCAGAGCCTTTGTGGAGGGTGATTCATACTAAATCCCTTAATTGATTGGTCGGAATGGTTTCGGTGACTCAGCTGGACAAACCTTGCATTGTACATTCCTCTAATTATGGCACTCCAATGGTTGCCAATTCAAACTGAATTAAAATAATTAATTGGTGGTGAAATCATTATTGGACGTTGTTTGTGAGTTAGTCAGAGAGCGCTAGCAGATGCTAGGCTATTTCTGGTTCTTAACTGGTTCTCAAGTTCAACCCAGTGCTAACTAAACTAGCTGAAGCACGAAAATAGAAATAGACTAAATAGACTAATTTCAGTGGGAAACAGTTTAACTCCAGTCCATTTACTGCGTCAGGAAAGCCAAGAGAAACAGAGTGAGGGTCTGACGGTTACTCTCCCCTCCTCTCCTCACCCTCTGTCTCTCGTTTCACTGTGAAAACACACCTTGGCTCTCACACATACACAAACACCTGCAGATGGAGATGATGAATCTCCCGTTTGGATGGGCTGGATTAAAAACAACATTCATGAGAACGCTCTAATTGCCGCCATTTATCAGCCTAAGAGGCTCTCAGATCAGAAACCATCAAACCGCCATTAGAACAGACTCATAGGAATGATGTATTTCTAGAATGTTCTTTAACACTTTACTCTTGTTGGGAAAAACACTGAATGTCCTCTTCCAACATGAGAGCCACGTGATAACAGAGGTATCACCTGTAGCTGTGAACATGACAGGATGTGTGATTACCTAGAAGAGCATCAGGACTGTTTGAGGCATATGATAGCTATGTGATTAACATGATGATTCAGCCTCTATTGAGAGAGACATATGACAAGCATGATCATTTCTGACGTGGAGCTAATTTGCAGTAAACATTGTATAGTTGGAAAAGTCAGAATTTTGAGATTTTGAGGAAATAAGTCAGAATTTTGAGATTTTGAGAAAAAGTCAGAACTTTGAGATTTTGAGGAAATAAGTCAGAATTTTGAGATTTTGGGAGAAAGTCAGAATTTTGAGATTTCTAGGAAAAGTCAGAATTTTGAGGAAAGATTCATAATTTTGAGGAAAAATTCATAATTTTGAGGAAAAAAATCATAATATTTGAGGAAAAAAATTCAAAAAATTCAGATTTTGAGAAAAAGTCAGAATTTTGAGAGGAAGTCTGAGTTTTGAGTGTAAATCACAATTTTAAGAGAATCAATATTTTGTCTGGAAAACAATCAGGATTTGAATACACTTAAAGAGCAACTTGCAGGTTTTTTTCTTTACTACATTTATGCTTAACCTTGCCTGGAAATTACAATTAAAAAAGTGAATGCAGGATTTGATATATTTTTACCAGATATTGGCCGACGGGCAGGAATTCAGAGGAGAGAGGAGCCGTTTTGAGCTCTACTAAAAACTGCTTTTTGTTAACGTCATACGTCAAACGCGTCATATTACGTCACATGGGGGAGCAACTTTCTCGGACTCCTTCTCTGCCCAATCCGCGGTAGTAGTTTGGTTTGAGCGGTTGTGTTTTAGTGAGCTGGTATGATTTTCAGTAATTTTACATTGCATTTCACCATTTGTAATCATGATGAGCTTGTGTTTGTGCGGGTTGCACAAACTCCAGCCTGTCAGGACATCGAGTCCACAGTTTCCCTCACGGGAAAAGGACCGGAGCTAGCTTTCGTTCCTGGATGCCTCTCTCTCCGCTCCTCTCTCTCTCTCCCCTCCCGTACACAGCACCGTAGTGTGGAGTTGCATTAGGTAACGTGAGATACGGCTGATACTTGCGCATTAGTTTCTGTTATGGATCAGTATCAACAGTCCTGCCCGTAACGTTACTATATTATCAATGCTACTTTAGTTATAGCCTGATATATGATAGCTAACTTCACAATGTTGTGATGTGACGTTAGCTAACATTCTGTAGCTAACGCCGGTCACTCACCAAGACAGCTGCTCTGTTCTCCACTGGTTCTCCTCACACCACAGCTCCATTTCTCTCCGATGGCCGTTATTTATTCTAATCCTTGGCTGCTCCTGGTCTCTTGGACGCCTAGCAGGCTCATCATTATAAGCTTGTGGTCCGTCATGTGCATACGAATATACGTTTTCAAGCTCTTCTGTGTCAAAATTAGCATTGTGATCCATGTTTATTAATCCGTTAGACCCTAACCCTAACGACGCCAGATTATACATTATAGTGTATAATTATTAGGGCCGGGACTTTAACGCGTTAATTAAGATGAATTAATTACACAAAAATTAACGCATTTTAATCGCACTTATTTTTGCCCTGCGGAACGTTTCTCACTGGATGAGTTTCAGGGGTACCGATTATACTGGAGCACCAACTAACGTTCATTACGTCAGACAACAACAAACCACAGTGAACAATAGTCAAACGTGAACGAAGAAGCTGATGAGACCGCTTTGGTTGGCCCCGTGGATGGGACATTTTGTTTTAAAAAACGGACGGATGGAAGCGTCGATAAGAGCACGGTTGTTTGCAAATTATGCAAAAAGGAATTTGCATATCACCGCAGCACATCAAGCCTCAAGTATCACCTCAATGCAAAACATATAGCAGCTAGCGTGGAAGCTAGCGTGGACGTTAGCCCGACTCGGAGTACAAGGACCCACACCCAATTCGCGTTGATCAAACAGTGGCCTATGCAACAGAGAGATTTTATTTTTCATCAGGATATTGGAAGAATAGGAGGGATTGAGGTCAATCACTGGAACTTTTTTATTTGATTTTAAATGGTACACTTTATGTTGAACTATTTATTACGTTGTTGGTGCAACTGGCACTTTATGTTGAACTGTTTATTGTTTGGGCCAAGGTTATTGAGAGAGTTGGACTGAAATGTATTAGATATTTTAAATCAACTGTTGGTAAATCAACAAAGTCTGTTCTGGCCTCTGAAGCAACAGAGAGATGTTTTCTAATAGTCAGGGTTTCCAATGTTCTGAATGTACTTGAAAGTATTGTGTTTTACTTCAAAAACAAAGTGTTATAGTTTACAGAAGGTCTACCTACCTATAGGCTAACTGAATCTCTGAAATGTACTATATTCCTAAATATGCTATTGCTACACTTTATGGCAAAGATTGCACTTTTCTGTTGGTCTGGGTTAAGGACCACCTTGAAAAAAATAAACAATGTTTTGTTGCCTAAGCTTATGTATTCAGTCATTATTCAATGGTATACTAAAATACATGTGAAAAAAATGGCTTCTCACTGTTCTCAGGTCAAATATTTATATGCGATTAAAAATGCGATTAATTAATTACAAAGCCTCTAATTAATTCGATTATTTTTTTTAATCGAGTCCCGGCCCTAATAATTATGTATATCTTTCAGAAAATCTAACATCATTTTCCTACACATTTATTCACTGGGGGCTCTAATCTGCAAGTTGCTCTTTAACAACAATAACAGAACAGGCTATTTCTCCCTAAGCTACACATGCATTCAAAAGATCAACTTGATTGATTTTTCCAATACATCATTTATTCAATTGGACTTGGATTGGTCGTTGTCAGGGAACCATCCTCGTTAGAAAATTATAACGAAACTCACCTTTTTCCATTTGCGTACGGGTTGAAGAGAACGTACATGGAAGCGTAGACGGAAACTTAGGAGAGGCTGTGAGGGAGGATAACACGGGGTGTGTGTGTGTCCCTGAAAACCCTGACACACACCTTTTCCTTCTCCTTTTATCTAGATAAGTTCATGGAATTAATCAATCAGAGAGACAGAGAAAATATTATAATTAAAGTTGAACTGTTTCGATTGTAATTGAGCGCTTCACAATAAAGGAAAGATGATTCATCAAATGTATACGCTGGCATTCTTCCTTTGGTTTTTCCAGTACCGGCAACCTAACAGGATTCTGTTCAGGGTAGAGGTTAAAGGAAACTACGTTTAGATACCGCATGCTAAAGCCAGCAGCATTACTTGAGCTAAATGCTAACACCAGCATGCTAAAACAATGCAGATGTGGAATTTGACCATGTGTGTCGTGTTAGTTTAGTTAGTTAAGCTCCACGAGATCCATGTCATCAAATATTCCTGATAACGATGATTCGGACCACATGCACTACAAAAACTCTAAATCTTGCCTAGGTGAAAAAATACACATATTTATTAGAAAATCACCAACTAACATCAGAGAATAGAAAACTTTTGAGCATTTGCGGCTTATATTGTAACACAACATCTCCTGATTCTGCTCAAATACGTATAGTTCAAATCAAGTTCTCCAGGTAATTACAAGATGTGATTTATCTAAATATCCCTTCTTATTTAAAGATATCTTACCAAGCAAATGTTCACTTGTTCTATTGGCAGATTTTTGTACTTATTTTCTATATTAGGAATAAAGAATTAAATGATTCTGAAGCAACTATAAAAGTAAAATCACTGATATGGTAATCATGTGAATACTCTCTATCGTCAGCTAACCTCAGCTTTGGCACACATTCAAGACGCTCTGCCCCAACAAAGTGGATCTCTTTACGCTCTAGGTGTTTCACATGTTTAACTTTAAGATCTTGATTTTGCCGATTGAATTTGAGCAACTTAAATGAAAATAAATGACGTTTTGATGCTGAATTTGTGAACATTTTAACAAAAAGTGAACACGAGTTGCTGATATTTCAGAGGCAACAAATTCAGATGCGTCATTTCAATGCATCGTTATTTGCTGGTGGAAATTCAATGGCTTTTTTTATTTCAAATCAGAGGGAACAGATTTACTTCCATAGATAACCATTAGTGTTTCCAAATGTCCTGATTGAAAAACATAGTCAAGTCCACTCTTTTTGCAAATTGGTAGTATGCAACATGCTTTGATTTACCGCAGAGTTGTCTTTATGTTGGCTGGTGCGTGTCATATCAAAGTGAGTAATACAAAATAAAATGCTGTGAGTAAACAATTCACTGATTCTGAGGCAAGTATAAAGGTAAAATCACTGATATATTGTGTGAATACTCTCTATCCTCAGCTAACCTCAGCTTTGGCACACACTCAAGATGTACTGCGCCAACAAAGTGGATTGCTTTACGCTCCAGGTGATTGACATGTACAGACAGAAAGGTGAAGAAACTGTCTGCAGAAAGCTTTGTCCCACAGGAAGAGTTGATGCGAGCTCCACGGCTCAGGATCCACAAGTTAACCCTACACACTCTCTTTGGTGCTAGTTCAAGTTGAAGCGTATGTTTCAGATTCCTGTTTTTCCCAAAACCTGAAGCACCAGGGACTAAAGGAATCATCACGACTCTGCTGCTTCCTGGCTGAAGTCTTATCTAACCAGGAGATCTCACGTTGTTCTCTTCAAAAACTGCTCTTCAGAACATACAAAAGTGAACTATGGAGTCCCCCAAGGCTCTGTACTTGGCCCCATCCTTTTTCCATCTACATGCTTCCTCTTGGATTACTAATTCATAAATATCAATTAGGTTCCCATTTTTACACAGATGACACTCAGGTCTACATTTCTATTAAGCCGGACAACTCTCATCAACTGACACAACTTCCATTTCAGATCTGCGAAGCTATTTCCGTTGACTCCTTTAAAAGCAAACTCAAAACACATCTCTTCGCATCTATCTTCCCTGTAAACTAGTTTCCATCAGCATAGCGTCACTTCAGTCACATGCTTTTATCACATGGCAATACTTATGTATAATGTATTATTATGAATGTATTATGTATAATGTTTTTATCATTTCTATGCTCTGACGTTTGTATTTTGTTTTTGTGTTTGCTTTTGTGTGCTTTGAGCCCTTTGAAGCATTTCTTGTGATTTGGGGATATAATAAATGTTGATTTGATTTGATCATTTGGCCTGATCTTCTGACCTTTCTTTCTGAATGCATCCAACCACGGCCTGATGTTCTGAAGTTCTTCCTTCTTCAGGTCATCTGCATGTGCATGTTGGGTCGCTTAAAAAGTGGATGGAAGAAAAGCAAGAATTGAAACGATGATGAGGCAGGACTTCCAAGGAAACCAATGACACTACATATTTGTAATAATCCTAAGAACTTGCCCCTCACTTTGTTTAGCTCTTTGACAGATCTATCAACAACTGTCCCGTCTTTCTGGAGATTGTACTAATTGTTCTTGACCATCACAACAAGAGGCACGTCTGAGGACTCAAATGTCTAGAAGTAATGAAAAGGGGTTTGTAGTAGTTCATTCTCAGAACAATGTAAATCTTCAAAAGTAATGGTTTCCATTGGAGAAAGGAATGAGTCCTGGTCTGTTAGCTCTTTACTTGAGAAATCATGAGTTGATGGTAATATGTGGAGATTATCCTGCTGATCTAAACGTGTAAGAATCATAAATGTTTGTTTGACACAGAGATTATTTCCTACACATAACAACACATCAGCAGCTCTGGAAACTTCCTGTACATTCTTCTTCTCTTCGTCAAGAGCAAACTTCCTCTGCTGCATCTCGTGCGCAGCCGTCCGATCCCAAACGAGTCGAGCATCTCGTGCCTGGTCTGACTCAGCTGCAGATATTCCGCACCTCGGTTTCTATTTTATGACCTTTCTGCTTATAAAAGGGTGTGTTGATGCTTTGATGTTATTTTCCAATGTTTCCAATTAAACTTTGAATGAGTCTGTAGGGATTTGTCTACATTCAGTCAAGCGCAAGCCAGTTTCTAATCTATTCAATACTGTGTATGTGTGTGTGTGTGTGTGTGTGTGTGTGTGTGTGTGACCTTTTACTCAAGTACAAGATCTGAGTACTTCTACTTTTACTCAAGAACAAGATCTGAGTACTTTTCCTTTTACTCGAGGACAAGATCTGAGTACTTAATCAGTAGCTTCTAATAGCAATTTCACAACTGTGTGTGTGTATGTGTGTGTGTGTGTGTGTGTGTGTGTGTGTGTGTGTGTGTGTGTGTGTGTGTGTGTGTGTGTGTGTGTGTCCGTGAGAACTATGATATCAGCAGTAACCTTTAATAACATCAAAGTGAAGGAGGAGACAGGAGACAAGCCTCAGCCTGCCTGCAGTCAGAAGTTAAAGACAGTTAAAGTAAGACCCATGTGACGTAAAGAAAAAAAATACAGAAACATGTCTCATTATCATCGTTGCCAAGTGCAATAAAGGTACAAGATATGTCTTGATGATACAGCTGCAGAAAACAAACTGATATATGCAAGAGTATTATTATGATAAGGACATAGAAAGAAACACAAAGGGAGAGAGTTTTCCAAATGAGCATCTCCAGGATTGGGCTATACTGACGTATTTTTTACAGCACGGTCACATGACTTCACGTCACCACCGCTAAGCTAAAGGAGGCTAATGTTGGGCTATAAAGGAACTACAGCACGGTCACATGACTTCACGTCACCACCGCTAAGCTAAAGGTGTCTAATGTTGGGCTATAAAGGAACTACAGCACGGTCACATGACTTCACGTCACCACTGCTAAGCTAAAGGAGGCTAATGTTGGGCTATAAAGGAGTACAGCACGGTCACATGACTTCACGTCACCACTGCTAAGCTAAAGGAGGCTAATGTTGGGCTATAAAGGAACTACAGCACGGTCACATGACTTCACGTCACCACTGCTAAGCTAAAGGTGTCTAATGTTGGGCTATAAAGGAACTACAGCACGGTCACATGACTTCACGTCACCACCGCTAAGCTAAAGGAGGCTAATGTTGAGCTATAAAGGAACTACAGCACGGTCACATGACTTCACGTCACCACCGCTAAGCTAAAGGAGGCTAATGTTGGGCTATAAAGGAACTACAGCACGGTCACATGACTTCACGTCACCACCGCTAAGCTAAAGGAGGCTAATGTTGGCCTATAAAGGAACTACAGCACGGTCACATGACTTCACGTCACCACCGCTAAGCTAAAGGAGGCTAATGTTGGGCTATAAAGGAACTACAGCACGGTCACATGACTTCACGTCACCACCGCTAAGCTAAAGGAGGCTAATGTTGGGCTATAAAGGAACTACAGCACGGTCACATGACTTCACGTCACCACCGCTAAGCTAAAGGAGGCTAATGTTGGGCTATAAAGGAGCTACAGTACGGTCACATGACTTCACGTTAGCAAGGAACTAAAGCACGGTCACATGACTTCACGTCGCCACAGCTAAGCTAAAGGTGGCTAATGTTGGGCTATAAAGGAACTACAGCACGGTCACATGACTTCACGTCGCCACCGCTAAGCTAAAGGTGGCTAATGTTGGGCTATAAAGGAACTACAGCACGGTCACATGACTTCACGTCGCCACAGCTAAGCTAAAGGTGGCTAATGTTGGGCTATAAAGGAACTACAGCACGGTCACATGACTTCACGTCGCCACCGCTAAGCTAAAGGAGGCTAATGTTGGGCTATAAAGGAGCTACAGCACGGTCACATGACTTCACGTCACCACCGCTAAGCTAAAGGTGGCTAATGTTGGGCTATAAAGGAGCTACAGCACGGTCACATGACTTCACGTCGCCACCGCTAAGCTAAAGGAGGCTAATGTTGGGCTATAAAGGAGCTACAGCACGGTCACATGACTTCACGTCACCACCGCTAAGCTAAAGGAGGCTAATGTTGGGCTATAAAGGAACTACAGCACGGTCACATGACTTCACGTCGCCACAGCTAAGCTAAAGGAGGCTAATGTTGGGCTATAAAGGAGCTACAGTACGGTCACATGACTTCACGTTAGCAAGGAACTACAGCACGGTCACATGACTTCATGTCGCCACCGCTAAGCTAAAGGAGGCTAATGTTGGGCTATAAAGGAACTACAGCACGGTCACATGACTTCACGTCACCACCGCTAAGCTAAAGGAGGCTAATGTTGGGCTATAAAGGAGCTACAGTACGGTCACATGACTTCACGTTAGCAAGGAACTACAGCACGGTCACATGACTTCACGTCACCACCGCTAAGCTAAAGGAGGCTAATGTTGGGCTATAAAGGAACTACAGCACGGTCACATGACTTCACGTCACCACCGCTAAGCTAAAGGAGGCTAATGTTGGGCTATAAAGGAGCTACAGCACGGTCACATGACTTCACGTCGCCACCGCTAAGCTAAAGGAGGCTAATGTTGGGCTATAAAGGAACTACAGCACGGTCACATGACTTCACGTCACCACCGCTAAGCTAAAGGAGGCTAATGTTGGGCTATAAAGGAACTACAGCACGGTCACATGACTTCACGTCACCACCGCTAAGCTAAAGGAGGCTAATGTTGGGCTATAAAGGAACTACAGCACGGTCACATGACTTCACGTCACCCCCGCTAAGCTAAAGGAGGCTAATGTTGGGCTATAAAGGAGCTACAGTACGGTCACATGACTTCACGTTAGCAAGGAACTACAGCACGGTCACATGACTTCATGTCGCCACCGCTAAGCTAAAGGAGGCTAATGTTGGGCTATAAAGGAACTACAGCACAGTCACATGACTTCACGTCACCACCGCTAAGCTAAAGGAGGCTAATGTTGGGCTATAAAGGAGCTACAGCACAGTCACATGACTTCACGTCACCACCGCTAAGCTAAAGGAGGCTAATGTTGGGCTATAAAGGAACTACAGCACGGTCACATGACTTCACGTCACCACCGCTAAGCTAAAGGAGGCTAATGTTGGGCTATAAAGGAACTAGAGCACGGTAACATGACTTCACGTCACCACAGCTAAGCTAACGGAGGCTAATGTTGGTGTTAATCATCATAAATCACCATCATAAATGGCTTTATTATACCAGGGTGAAACAAAATGACAGGCAGGCAGCCTGAAACAACCAAAGTGGCCACAAGGGCGCAAGTTTAAATGAACAACCAAACAAAGGGAGGACTCTAAAAAGGGAGCCTGTTTACATACAAGGTATATACATACTAAACAGAAATAATCCTCACTATTGCAGTGGTACAAACTAAAGAAAAGCAGGCTATAAGAAAACACAGCTGAGGTAACTATCACACAATACTACCACACGAGTTAACCCCTGTTAACAGAATCACAATTAATCCCAGAGCACATAGCGAGAGACGTCTGTTCACCCAACAGAGCCTCCAGAGTGATGATTGTTCCCAGTCTTTGTAGTCATCCCCAGCAGGTGTGCGCCGTCTGTGTGCTGCGATTGGAGTGCGTCGGGCCCGGCATGCTCCAATCACAATCTTCAGGGGGCGGACCAGGAGATGACAGCCAATCACGTCAGTGCAATCGCACAGCTCATTTGCAAATCTGCCATAAAAGCAGTGAAATACTGCAGTGGTCGTGTGATGTTTGTAAAAACCCTGCTTTTGGCTAACGGTCTGTTTGAACGCCTTAATCCTCAAACCCAGTCTCACGGCATTTCGTGTTGCACATCACGATTTTAAAAGCAATGTATTTCTATAGGTAGTCTCACGGCATTACGTGTTATAGGAAGACCGGAAGCTGTGGGGTTCATAAAAACATGTTCTTACTCAATATCAAGCCACAATTATTGCTTTTATTTTAAATCGTATAATTTCTGGCTTTTGTTTCCGTCTGTGAGGAAAATAAATGGTTGAGAGCCTCAGGATACTGAAATCTGTATTTTTAATAATCTTTTTTTCCTTCTAATTTGTTATTCTTTTCAAAATAACACACTGTTATTTACTCACCAATAAAACACAATTATCCTTGTTTTTATTTATTTGTTTAATTCTATAATCTCGGGCATTTTTGGCGTCCGTCAGGAACTGAATTTCAAAATAAAAATAACCGGAAACAGACGTAGGCATTTCGAGCGATTACCCAAGATCCTCAGCTATGGTTTAAGCTCGCTGATTGGATGTTTTAGCCGCAATGCATTTTGGGATTTGGTGTTTATATGATATGAAATCGAAAAAAACATTTTAAAAGAATAAAATAATACTTAATTCCGAGTTCTTGCTTTTCTCTTTGAAAGTCATCACATAATTGTAATACACGGTTCGGCTGCATTACATATTACAGATCTGCCGTAGTTCTTTATTTCTAGAGCCCTGATGAGAAGACCTTTGGACAAACTGGAAGAAATGCCGCCGAAACTGAAGACTTGGCGTGGATCATAAATATATCAACAATTAAACAACATCTTCAATTTCTCTTCACACAACACGTCTCCTCGCAGGATCAACACTAATTCGGCTGACTTTTACATTTGATCTAATTCGTAGATTGTCATGTCTAAGAAACTTATGGTGAAAGTGTATTCTTTATGTTAGTTTGTTCATGTCCCTTTGTCCTGTGCTTTATGTTTATTCCCTTCATTAATTCTCCCTCTCATTTCAGGCCTCCACGCTCCCCGCCCCCTTCTGTCTCCTGCGTCCTTGATTATTTTCCCCACCCTGATTGTTTCCACCTGTGTCCCCTTTACCTGTGTATATATTGTGTTAGCCCCCTCCTGTTCATTGTCAGTTCGTTGTCTCTCTATGACCTACGTTCCTGCTTACCTCACGGACTTCTCACGGATCTATGTTATTGATCACTTTTCTAGTTTTCCTCGAAAGAGTGTTTTTGTTTTCCTTGTTTTGATTACTGTGCAAATCCCAGTAAAGTCTTTATTTTGAAACACTATCTGAGTCTGAGTCGTGCAATTGAGTTCATGCCTCAGAGTTCACTCCTTGACATAGATATATTTACACCATAACGGTGCACAGCTGATAGAAAAGGACACCTAGTGGTTAAAGCATGTTATTGCATATAAAAGGACTTGTAGTTTTTAAAGATATTACTGATTTTCTTTGAATATAAGAATGTAAATACTGAGTCTGAAATAGTAAAGCAATATGCTATAAATTGTAAAATTATGTAAAAACATGAATAAAACTAAATATATTCAGATGCTGTACATACATAAGTGTCCTACACTAATAATAAAGAGTTATTATGGCTGTGTGTACCTTGTGTGCACCGCCTAGTGGTTAAAGCACGTTATTGAATTATTGTTTTTATGTGTTATATTTGATTAAAAAATATTAAGAGTACATGCTTTCATAGGGAGAAAGTAGGAGGTCAATGATAGAAATATAGAATATAAAAAATCAAGAAGATACTGTAAGTGATCTCTACAAAAAAACAGTTTAGTGCAGGATGTACAAATATATTAATATGAGGATGTGCAAAACAGAAAAACTAATGAACCTTTATTTAAAGATTAAATAATACTTTAGATTAAGGTCTTCTTTCAAATAAGAAAAAAGCTTTGGGGGTATCTAGAGATAAATATTAAGCCTGACAAAGTACTTAACGTCTAATATATTGCTTTCCTGCAATGTTAACTATGAAGCACTTATTTGAACTGATATTATACATTATACTCTTATGTCTGTAGATAGAATAAGAAATGTGCAGAATGACAGTTTCATGCTGGAGGTATTCACACATATTGATAGATGTCTTGTAGTGCACTGTTGAGGAACCTGTGACCCAAGTCTTTCATTCATTGCATAACTACACCGTAGTTGTGTATATGATATGTCAATAACCTTAGAAAATCTTGAAAGGGATGTGCAAAATAGCAATTATATACAGTCTTTAATGAACTATTAGTAGAGAATAACAAGTAATGAATATACTTAATAGAGATCTGCAGATAAATGTTTAGTCTTCTCGAGCACCAACTATCAAATATCTCTCCTGATTGTTGGCACTTGACAATCACCTTCCCTGAGTTTGACTCAGGTGTGACTAAAGTCTGCTTTAAGGGTTGTTTATATTTCACATCATTAATCAGAATCTGCAAAGTAACTCAAATAAATGTAGTGGAGTAAAAATACCAGGTTAACCTCTGAATTGTAGTGGAGTAGAATTACAAAGTAACAATGAGCTGTCATGTGGGTAGATATTAATGCTGCTCATTATGGACACAAGTGATTTTCACCCATTTATTAATTATATGTTTCACATTTGATAACACCAATGTGTTTAATACTGGAAACTTCTACTTGAGGGAAAAACGAAAACGTTCAGTAGAGACGTCCCATAGAACATTTTGCGAAACACAATAGCCAGCATGTTTAGTTCTGGGGGGGCGTTCGATTCCAGTTTTGGATAGTCTGGCTTGGTTTCGCTCCATTTCAAAGAGCTGTTTGACGCTCGGGGTAACCTTGGCGCACTGCCACTCCAACATCCAATCCCAGAGCTTGAAGATTAATCACGGGGACTGTAGTCCTAAACGATAGCTGGGGATTCTGGGTAGTGTAGTGTCTTCGGCCATCCTAAACTCCTAGAGGCCTACGTCTGTTTCCGGTTATTTTTATTTTGAAATTCAGTTCCTGACGGACGCCAAAAAAGCCAGGGATTATGGAAATAAACAAATAAATAAAGGATAATTATGTGTTATTGGTGAGTAAATAACAGTGGGTTATTTTGAAAAGATTAATAATTAGAAGGAAAAAAAGATTTAAAAAATACAGATTTCAGTTCCTGAGGCTCTGAGCCATTTATTTTCCTCACAGACAGAAACAAAAGCCAGAAATGATACGATTTAAAATAAAAACAATAATTGTTGCTTGATATTGAGTAAGAACATGTTTTTATGAACCCCACAGCTTCCGGTCTTCCTATAACACGTAATGCCGTGAGACTGGGTTTGAGGATTAAGGTGTTCAAACAGACCGTTAGCCAAAAGCAGGGTTTTTACAAACATCACGAAATGCGGTGAGACTGGGTTGAATCCTCGGAGTCTCTCAGGTAATCTCAGCTGCCGTTTTCTTAATCTCTTAATTCAATAGTTTACACAGTCAGGATTTTCTCTGTTGTTGCCTCGAGCTCAGAAACTGGGAGAGTAAAAAGATGTCAAGCATTCAACATGTTAACCTGATCCTTTTCAGTCCGCTGAGACACGAGTCATGTGACCACATTGTTAAAATAGGCCCATCAAATATTTGAGGTACATTGCTGTGTGCGTCACTTTTTAGTGTCCCCTGGTCTCCCAGCTGTGTGCGTCACTCTTTAGTGTCCCCTGGTCTCCAGCTGTGTGCGTCACTTTTTAGTGTCCCCTGATCTCCCAGCTGTGTGTGTCACTCTTTAGTGTCCCCTGGTCTCCCAGCTGTGTGAGTCACTCTTTAGTGTCCCCTGGTCTCCCAGCTGTGTGAGTCACTCTTTAGTGTCCCCTGGTCTCCCAGCTCTGTGCGTCACTCTTTAGTGTCCCCTGGTCTCCCAGCTGTGTGCGTCACTCTTTAGTGTCCCCTGGTCTCCCAGCTCTGTGCGTCACTCTTTAGTGTCCCCTGGTCTCCCGGCTGTGTGCGTCACTCTTTAGTGTCCCCTGGTCTCCCAGCTGTGTGAGTCACTCTTTAGTGTCCCCTGGTCTCCCAGCTGTGTGCGTCACTCTTTAGAGTCCCCTGATTTCCCAGCTGTGTGCGTCACTCTTTAGTGTCCCCTGATCTCCCAGCTGTGTGCGTCACTCTTTAGAGTCCCCTGGTCTCCCAGCTGTGTGAGTCACTCTTTAGTGTCCCCTGGTCTCCCAGCTGTGTGAGTCACTCTTTAGTGTCCCCTGGTCTCCCAGCTGTGTGCGTCACTCTTTAGAGTCCCCTGATCTCCCAGCTGTGTGCGTCACTCTTTAGAGTCCCCTGGTCTCCCAGCTGTGTGCGTCACTCTTTAGAGTCCCCTGATTTCCCAGCTGTGTGCGTCACTCTTTAGTGTCCCCTGATCTCCCAGCTGTGTGCGTCACTCTTTAGAGTCCCCTGGTCTCCCAGCTGTGTGAGTCACTCTTTAGTGTCCCCTGGTCTCCCAGCTGTGTGAGTCACTCTTTAGTGTCCCCTGGTCTCCCAGCTGTGTGCGTCACTCTTTAGAGTCCCCTGATCTCCCAGCTGTGTGCGTCACTCTTTAGTGTCCCCTGGTCTCCCAGCTGTGTGCGTCACTCTTTAGAGTCCCCTGGTCTCCCAGCTGCATGTGTTGTTGCTGAAGATGTTTCTGCATGTGGAACTTTTGGGTTTTTATATCTGCATCCTTTCTGAAGCTGCAGCTACAACCTCTGAACGTTACAGAACATAAAACACATTTCAAGGCTAGCTGGTTAAAGCTGAGGGTGTGTAAATAAGAAACGTACCAACATGATATAGTTCTGATGTTTTCACTGTACAAATAAACGTCATGCACACCGCCTCGTTAGCTACTCGCTGTTTACACACACACACACACACAAACACACACATACACACACACACACACGGCTGACCACCCAGATGGAACACACACACACACACACACACACACACACACACACACACACACACACACACACACACACACACACAGCAGTCAGCAGACCAGAACCTTGCGAGTAGAGATCAGATCAGATACACTCCTGATGTGGCGCGCTGATGCTGCTGCCTGTGTGTGACACTTTTAAAAAAACTACTTTCATTAAAACCTGAATGAAAAACACAAATGTGTTTAAAAGCGACTGAGACCTCCTCTACGTGCACACACTCTCTATTCGGACATTTTGGGAGTCAGTCCTGCATTCTGAGTTTCTTTGTTGGACTAATTAAAGCTGCTTATGTATTTTTTGTAAAGGAAACTCGAGCTGAAAACATTAACAAATATAATGGACATATTAAATAAAAGGCAGGCACACGTCAATAATAATAAAAACACAATAAGTATAAAAAGATAAGAGATAATTAAAAAACGAAGTATATATTTTTTAAAGTGAGCTCATAAAATAGCAAGTAAAACAAGATAGTTAGTTTGTCAGAGGGATAAAGAATATGAAATGTTCTGCAGGTGGAATTAGATAATGGCTACATCTAACAAACCATAAATCATCTTATCTCTCTTTTGGAAATGATTGTATTTGGGTACATGGTTCTCTTTTAAAAAGAGGCCCAAGGAGAGCAAATAAAGTACAAATAATGTAAAAGGTCTACAAGGTGGTAAAAACTAGATGGAAACACAAACAGAACAGTGAATGGATTTATATCTCACAGCAGTAGCAGACTTTACAGTATATTCCCATGACGTAAACACACACACACACACACACACACACACACACACACACACACACACACACACACACACACACACACACACACACACACACACACACACACACACACACACACACACACACACACAGCATTATTATTCCAACCTCTGCTTTTCTTCACAAACAACTGTTGATTTTTTATTGTGATATCACAGCTCCAACAGACCAGTCAGTGTGTGTGTGTGTGTGTGTGTGTGTGTGTGTGTGTGTGTGTGTGTGTGTGTGTGTGTGTGTGTGTGTGTGTGTGTGTGTGTGTGTGTGTGTGTGTGTGTTTATGTGAGCAGTGGAAAGAGCTGGGGGGAGATTCTAACACCCCTTCTCTCTCACAGTGGCGCTGAAGCCTCTGCCTCCCTCAACAAGGCGTACTTAGAGTTACTGTTATTCAATTATTATTACTTGTATTTGTCTTATTTCTATTTCATAATGAAAATGATAAAAAAAAAGGTCAAATGAAAAGTTAGACCTGTTTCTGGAGACATCTAAAAAGTGAATGTAGAATACAATTGGAGGGATGAGACCCTCTTTAACGAGAGCACAAAGCACACATAGTGACATGTGTTCTCTGCATTGAACCCATCCTAGGGACGGTGCCTTGCTCAAGGGCACCACGGCAGGGCAGGAGGTGAACTGGGACCTCTCCAAGTAGCAGTCCACACTCCATATTTAGGTCTGTTCGGGGATTTGAACCGGCGACCCTACGGCTCCCAGTCCAAGCCCCTACTGACTGAGATACTGCCGGAAAGATTTGGAGTTCATGCCACAAATGATACACTATAGGTGAATTCATTGTTTATAGTTATAAGGTAAGAAAGAAAGAAAGACACGCTTTAATAAATGAAAGACTTCATTAATACACTCTTTGAATAATCTTTATATACATTGTTTAAATATTCCCAAACGTATTCATCGTAAAAGGTTCCTCTCATGTCTGAGCTTTTCTAATTTACCGCAGAACTATCAGCTTGTTATATCTCCAGTCAGAAAGCGAATGGTTCTCAGTTTGATGTTTTCCTAACGTGTGCAGGTGCTGCGAGCTGATTGGAGGATAATAAGAACAACAAAGAGCAGCGGCCTCTCAACCGTTGCCAAATGTCCGTCCAGACGTAACGAGCTGAACGACAGATAATTACTGAACAGGGGAAATGGTTTGCCACCATAGCTTCCTCTATGTGTGTGTGTGTGTGTGTGTGTGTGTGTGTGTGTGTGTGTGTGTGTGTGTGTGTGTGTGTGTCTGTGTGTGTGTGTGTGTGTGTGTGTGTGTGTGTGTGTGTGTGTGTGTGTGTGTGTGTGTGTGTGTGTGTGTGTGTGTGTGTGTGTGTGTGTGTGTGTGTGTGTCTGTGTGTGTGTGTGTGTGTGTGTGTGTGTGTGTGTGTGTGTGTGTGTGTGTGTGTGTGTGTGTGTCTGTTCTCCCGGCCTGTTGACCTGACTGCTGCAGGGAATTGGACCCCTGACTAACGAGGGTAAAACAGCTGATTGTTCCGTCAGATGTCTGGTGGTGGTGGGGTTAGATATCTGCTACGATAAGGAGGAAGAGGAAGAGGAAGAGGAAGCAAGACGCGTGGGAGGAAAGACAGAGCAGTGAGTGTGTGTTTGTTGTATCAGTGTAGTAAGCTACGACAAGACCCCTCTTTTACACAGAACGTCAGAAACCACGGCAACACACACTAAAGGATGTTCCACACAGACGTGCATGGTCCCAAGGAGATGATCCTCAACCTCTTTCAAAACACTCTATAGCTCTGAACGTGTTTGAATCATTTGGACCTGATACCTTTCAGACTTCATCATGCCTCTTCTCTAACGTCCAATGCTCGCATGAAGGCGTTTTATCCTGGCTATGTACTCAAATACACGAAGCAGAAAGTCAAACTAAAGGGACGACATTAGGGAGCCCTGGTTTGGATCCAGGGACCAATGGAAAACCAGCTCTTAATGTTTCCACCATAGTTTGGATCCAACAACTACAGAGAGCCGCATCCTTCAGAGGGGTTACGTCAAAGGCCATTTACAGACAGACAGACAGAAAGACAGACAGACAGACAGACAGACAGACAGACAGACAGACAGACAGACAGACAGACAGACAGACAGACAGACAGACAGACAGACAGACACACACACACACACACACACACAGACAGACAGACAGACAGACAGACAGACAGACAGACAGACACACACACACACACGCACACACACACACACATCGTAAACCGTGTGCAATGAAGCATACATGTAGATTCACACCTCGAAGCAAAAAAGATAATATCTGCCGCTCTTCCCGCCCATTGAAATGAAAGGGTGTGAAAATGAATTGCATGTCAAACACACACACACACACACACACACACACACACACACAGACACACACACACACACACACACACACACACACACACACACACACACACACACACACACACACACACACACACACACACACACACACACACACACACACACACACACACACACACACACTCACACTCACACACACACACACACACACACACACACCTATATAACACACTCCAAAACGCAGAATAGGGCCTCTTTAAATAGATTCTAAACGATGCACGCACACTGAACCGAGTCATTTCCAAAGTTCAGACGACCTTCTGTTGAGTTGCCAAATATGTATTTCCAGGCCAACAGATCTAACTTTCCTTTTTCTGACAAAATAAATGCAACTCATATGATATTTATCAGCTTTTCCCAGAGTGAAGAGTGGATATGTTTTCATGCAAAACTCTTTAAGGGCTTCTCAGGTCTTTGAATGCCTCGTGGTCGAAAGCTGACAGAAAAACATTATACAAGTAAGTTAAAAACGCATTACGTTGAAAAGGTTTCATATCCTCAGGAGATATTTTATATCATTTACGGCGCAGATCGCAGGGTGGTGGTGTGTATGTGTGTGGTTATGTGAAACAGGAGATGAGGAAGAAGAGGAGCAAGGAAGGGAAGAAGTGAAATATTGAACCCCCGAACAGAGCTGTGGTTTTGTAATGAACCCTCGGCCCAGGCGGCGATTCTGTAAAGATCAATTTCCATGTCATATCTGATCAAATGTGACGCTGTTGAAAGAGTTCTTTACCGCACACAGTCTTCTCCGGTGACACATCAGGCGCACGCCCAACATATCAATGTAAAGAGTATATGTTGAGTATTACCCAGGGGACAGGCCTGCTAAAGATTGGCTTTAACTGCCCCACATATACAGTAGTTTTAACATATCTAAAGTCTAGTGCTGCCAAAGCTTTCAGGTAACCAGTCGGTCTTCGTTCCAACCCTCACCTCAGGTCATGAGCGTTGGCTGAAAGAGTGACATCATGGATATAATCGGTCAAAATGAGTTTTCTTTAAAGGGTTGACGTGAGATAGAGTGAAGGTTTCTGACATCTGAAGGGAGATTGGAGGAGAGACGCTGCTCTTTAACGTCGAAAAGATCCAGTTAAGGAGTTCTGACATCACAAAGCCTCCTGGGAGAATCGATTTGGAGGTTTTGCTGGGCTAAAGAGAAGAGGCCAGTCCGGAGATAATCTGACTGGGATCCCCCAGGAGGAGCTGGAAGTGAGAAGGACGTCTGGACTACTTTACTTTCATGCAACTCCGACACAGCACAGGAAAAGTTACAGAAAAATGGATGGATTCCAATAATGGAGGGGTAAAAAACAAGCGAACGGACGATTCAAATCTACATTCAATTGTGTCACAGCAAAACTTGAAGTCATGTGACCGTGCTGTAGTTCCTTTATAGCCCAACATTAGCCTCCTTTAGCTTAGCGGTGGTGATGTGAAGTCATGTGACCGTGCTGTAGTTCCTTTATAGCCCAACATTAGCCTCCTTTAGCTTAGCGGTGGTGACGTGAAGTCATGTGACCGTGCTGTAGTTCCTTTATAGCCCAACATTAGCAACCTTTAGCTTAGCGGTGGTGACGTGAAGTCATGTGACCGTGCTGTAGTTCCTTTATAGCCCAACATTAGCCTCCTTTAGCTTAGCGGTGGTGACGTGAAGTCATGTGACCGTGCTGTAGTTCCTTTATAGCCCAACATTAGCCTCCTTTAGCTTAGCGGTGGTGACGTGAAGTCATGTGACCGTGCTGTAGTTCCTTTATAGCCCAACATTAGCCACCTTTAGCTTAGCGGTGGTGACGTGAAGTCATGTGACCGTGCTGTAGTTCCTTTATAGCCCAACATTAGCCTCCTTTAGCTTAGCGGTGGTGACGTGAAGTCATGTGACCGTGCTGTAGTTCCTTTATAGCCCAACATTAGCCTCCTTTAGCTTAGCGGTGGTGACGTGAAGTCATGTGACCGTGCTGTAGTTCCTTTATAGCCCAACATTAGCCTCCTTTAGCTTAGCGGTGGTGACGTGAAGTCATGTGACCGTGCTGTAGTTCCTTTATAGCCCAACATTAGCAACCTTTAGCTTAGCGGTGGTGACGTGAAGTCATGTGACCGTGCTGTAGTTCCTTTATAGCCCAACACTAGCTTCCTTTAGCTTAGCGGTGGTGACGTGAAGTCATGTGACCGTGCTGTAGTTCCTTTATAGCCCAACATTAGCCTCCTTTAGCTTAGCGGTGTTGACGTGAAGTCATGTGACCGTGCTGTAGTTCCTTTATAGCCCAACATTAGCCACCTTTAGCTTAGCGGTGGTGACGTGAAGTCATGTGACCGTGCTGTAGTTCCTTGCTAACGTGAAGTCATGTGACCGTACTGTAGCTCCTTTATAGCCCAACATTAGCCTCCTTTAGCTTAGCGGTGTTGACGTGAAGTCATGTGACCGTGCTGTAGTTCCTTTATAGCCCAACATTAGCCTCCTTTAGCTTAGCGGTGGTGACGTGAAGTCATGTGACCGTGCTGTAGTTCCTTTATAGCCCAACATTAGCCTCCTTTAGCTTAGCGGTGGTGACGTGAAGTCATGTGACCGTGCTGTAGTTCCTTTATAGCCCAACACTAGCTTCCTTTAGCTTAGCGGTGGTGACGTGAAGTCATGTGACCGTGCTGTAGTTCCTTTATAGCCCAACATTAGCCTCCTTTAGCTTAGCGGTGGTGACGTGAAGTCATGTGACCGTGCTGTAGTTCCTTTATAGCCCAACACTAGCTTCCTTTAGCTTAGCGGTGGTGACGTGAAGTCATGTGACCGTGCTGTAGTTCCTTTATAGCCCAACATTAGCCTCCTTTAGCTTAGCGGTGTTGACGTGAAGTCATGTGACCGTGCTGTAGTTCCTTTATAGACCAACATTAGCCTCCTCTAGCTTAGCGGTGGTGACGTGAAGTCATGTGACCGTGCTGTAGTTCCTTTATAGCCCAACATTAGCCTCCTTTAGCTTAGCGGTGGTGACGTGAAGTCATGTGACCGTGCTGTAGTTCCTTTATAGCCCAACATTAGCTTTTAACTTCAGAAATCATAAAGTGTTAATATGTGGAGATTGGCTTCTCATGGAGACATCTCTTGTGATGCTATCGCAGGCTCCCCTTACAGAAACTCCCTGCATCACTCTGTAGGATGCATGAGTGTGAATGAGGTATAATTGTGCCTCAACATCTGGCCCTGTGTTGTTGCAGAGGTCAGGGGTCAGCTGGCTCTCTGGTTGTGTCTGAGAGCTGCAGGTGAACGCCGCAGGCTAACATAATCACAGGTCAAGGTCATTAACTCTTTTCTGGGTGTGTGACTGAGACTGGGAGAAGGAGGGTGAACAGGTGGCAAACTGGTATTCAAAAACTGAAGCAGCGAATGTATCCCTGAAGAAAAACAACCAAGTCTTCAACCAATGGACAGTGGTGCGGTTCACTTTTCAACACTGACTCATTTTTTTATTAAGTTAACCAAATAGTAGCATATCAAGGTTTCAACATTTCCAGATCTGAAGTGATCTTACAGTATCTCGGTAATTGTGTATGCTAACTTTGCAGCTACTATGTAAAGATTCAAGAAGAAGGTCTTGCACACATGGAGAAAGCCATCACACATAAATCATTTCAAACACAGTTTTCTAAGGTCGTATCTTAGGGACACGTTCTGGATTAGCTTTTGTTGATAAAAGCACAGGAATCTACTTTAAGTTCATCAATATCTAAATAGCATGGTTCTGTTTTATCCAAGACGGGCTGGTATCAGTGTTTTCAATTAGATCATTTAAGAAAGAAAGACTTTCATTCATCCCCGCGGTGAAGTGCAGGGTCTCTGTCCCTGTCTTTTAAATACAGAATCTAGAGGAGACGTTTCAGTGTTGACTTTCTGTTTGAACTGATTTATGTAAAACTATCTGTCCTGATCACTTGTTTTGCCAGTTAGCATCGACGCTAGCACAACCCACAGTCAGAATACACACTAAATACTATTCTGGTGTTTTTTCACTACTCTAAGTTTCCTCCTCCAGACACGTCTCGGGACAGCTTCCTACAAAAGGAAAAGCGAAGCACCTTTTAACAATTCAGGTTCAAGGGTGAAGGCGGCTATTTTTAGCATCAAGTCCAAGATAGTTGACCTTTGGGGTCAGAGGTCGTAAGTCAGCGGGCTGAAAGGACTACGTTTATTTTTAGTGCAAACAGAACTGCTATTTAGAGCGACATAAAGAGGCTGGTCAGATAATTATACCACCGGTTGGTCGGCTGCCATTTATCCTCCCACCCTCCCAACGGTCAATTGCAAACATATGTGGCCCGACTAGGGGGTCTTCCAGCTGTGTGTGTGTGTGTGTGTGTGTGTGTGTGTGTGTGTGTGTGTGTGTGTGTGTGTGTGTGTGTGTGTGTGTGTGTGTGTGTGTGTGTGTGTGTGTGTGTGTGTGTGTATTCTCGTAAATGTTGGCATGCTTCCTTGCCTGTGTTGTAAATACAAATGTCTTGCTTTATATTTTGTTACTGTACATTTGAATTTCCACATGTATATTTTTCACTCTTTGAATGTTCTTTTTTTTCTATTTTAGATGTTTACATTTTGGATTGTTTATTTCTAGTCTTTTAATTTCTCTAATGTGCAATGCCTTGTCTTTTTATGCTGCTGCAACGCAGACATTTCCCAAATTGGACTTCTTATCTTATCTTATCTTAAAGGGGACCTATCATGCAAAATGCACTTTTTTATGTCTTGTATAAATAAAGATGTGACCCCGGTGTGTCCCCGGTGTGTCCCCGGTGTGTCCCCGGTGTGTCTGGGAACTCACGCAGCGCCAGAAAATAAAACCTTCTCTTTTTTCCTCCGTACCCAAATCTCTAAAAACGGGGGAACAACGGAGCTGATCCAGATTTGCGTCCGATATGATGTAATATCTGAAATGTGGACCCACGGCCCTATCAGAAACGTTGCTATCAGAAACAATGCCCGACTGTTTTGGACGTAATATGATCGGTGTTTACATTAGCATCGCTAACACTCAGAGCTAACCTGTACTGGAGAGCATGTGTGTGAAGAAGCAGGAAGTAAAAAGGAACTCACCTTGTGGTATAACCGGCAAGAGAGAAAGCCTTTGAGCTCCATACTGTTTCAGAGAGAATCCTTGATAATCCATGATATGGAGTTTCATCACGGCAGTATTTAGTTTAGACAGTAGCTGCCGGGTCCCGCATGAGCTCAGACCCCTCCTCTTTTATTAAGGCTTTATACCAAAATCAGCCCTTTAGAAACAGGAAGTGAAATAGAGGGATATGAGGCATGGCTAGAATGGGTGATCTGTTTGGTATTCTGAGCAAAACACTTCATAGACATGTTTTTTATATATTTGTATATATCTGAGACCTATGCTATTGCCTACGATAGGTGAGCTTTAAATGTGCTCCACTTCATATCTCCTTGTGGATATCTGGGTTTCTGTTATGCAACCACCAGTGGGTTTTTTGTGTTTTTGTGTTTTTTGTTGCATAAATGTTAGTGTCTCTGAGTTGTTGTAAGTGCGGCTTCTGCTTTAGCCTCTCTCTTCAATTTGGTTTCTGAACTCATAACACGCTGTCCTCTCCCAAACCGTGGAGGGAGGCAAATTAAAAGCGAAGTCCTTTCTGAAGGGTTGGTGTTTACGCCGCGCCCTCAGAAACCACCCAGACGCTCGGAGGATTTACAGAGAGTTACAGCGAGGTGGTGAGCAGGAGAACACAAACATAATACAGTCTGAAAACCACATGAGGGATGAGGTGCACTTCAGCATGTCAGACGGAAACAAGTCCGAGTTTTGAGTACAAATCTGAACTCTCAGATTTTGACTTTTTCAAAGAATTCTGACTTTTTTCCAAATGCTGAGTTTTTGCTAATTGCAATTTTGTTAGACTTTACAGTAATCTAAAAAGATGTTCACTTTTTTCCAGAATGTTGTCTTTTTTTAATTAATCTGCAACTGTTGTCATTCTTATTCAATAATACGTTCAAATTCGGATAATAATAATAATAAGTCAAATTTGTTCAAAAGATTCCGATTTTTTTCCCCAAAAATCTGAATTAAATCTCAAGATCTTCACTTTTTCACAGAATTCTGACTTTTTACTTAAAATTCTGATTTTTTTCTTCAAGTTTGATCTTTTATCTCATAATTTGGATTCAGACCCAAATTCTGAATTGTCTACAAATTCCTCAGAATTCTGACTTTTAATAAAAAAAATGAATGAATCTCAGAATTGGGTATTTTTTCGTCAATCTGAGACTTTTGTCATTCTTACTCAATAATCAGTTTTACACTTCGTTTTGGAACTCATGGTCTTTCATGAGTTCAAAAAGGATCGTTTAAATGGATAATCACAGATTAGTCGAAGTCAGAAATGCAAAATGTACCCACGTGCCAGATAAAGTGAAAGTATTACTTTTTTCAAGTTTAATAATTTCTCTCAGAATTTGGATAAAGCCCCAAATTCCAAATGTTCTCAAAATTCAGATATTTCCTCTTTATTCCGAATTCCATCAAAGATTTCTGACTCAAATCTCAAGATCTTGACTTTTTCAAAGAATTCTGACTTTTTTCTTAAAATAAAAAAAATAAATTCAAGCTTCCTCTTTTTCTCAGAATTCGGACTTTTAGCAAAAATAGATTTTTCTAAATGTGACTTTTTTCTTAAAATTCTGAATTTTTTTTTTAACTTCATCTTTAATGTTAGAAATTGGATTTAGCCCCAGATTCTGAATGTTTTCTCGCGATTGTGAATTTTTTAGAATTTCTGAATTCTACCTCTGAACTCTGACTTGAATCAAGATTTTGACTTTTTCACAGAATTCTGGCTTTTTTCTTAAAATAAAATAAATAAATTCAAGCTTCTTCTTTTATCTCAGAATTTGGATTCAGCCCCAAATTATGACTTTATTCTTGAAATTATGACGTTTTTCTAACTCCGATTTTCTCTCAGACTTCTGACGTAAATCTCAAGATGTCGACTTTTTCAAAGAATTCGGACTTTTAGCAAAAATAGATTTTTCTAAATGTGACTTTTTTCTTGAAATTCTGAAAAATAATTCCAATTTCATCTTTAATGTTAGAAATTGGATTTAGCCCCAGATTCTGAATGTTTTCTCACGATTGTGAATTTTTTTAGAATTTCTGAATTCTACCTCTGAACTCTGACTTGAATCAAGATTTTGACTTTTCCTCAGAATTCTCACATTTTTCAAAGATTGACTTTTTTTTCTCACAGATTTTTTTTCTTCTCAGTTTAATGAAGGCTCGACTTTTTTTCAAAATGTTGAATTTAAGACGTGCCATACAAAATGTTATTAATAAAGGAAGACATCTTCACTTCGCTCAAATACAGCTGAAAGGAACATGAAGCTGCGGTGATCTCAACATTTATATATCTTGCGTAAAACAAACCAAGAAAAAAAACATCAAAACAAAACAGAAATATGGAAAATCCCAAAACAAACACTTTCACGAAACTCCCTAGAAAACCAAATGAAGGATTGCATTCCCTGGAGTCCCTGCAGATCCTTCCTACGTTGAGTTCCCTGTTTCTCTGTTGGCTCAAACACTCCCTGCTCCTCTCAGCGTGTGCTTCAGGAGTATTCGTTGCAGATTCTACATCACGAGTGGAAACGGTCTCCAAACACAATGAAGAACAGGAAAGCTGCTGAAGACTCTAAATGGAAATGAATGGGTTTTGGACCCAAGTTTCTGTGACACTTGTTGCTTCACCTCTTGATTGTTAATCCTAAACTGTTGTGTGAAGAGTTGAAATAATAATAATAACAATAATAATAATAATAATAATAATAATAATAACCCAAGACACTTATATCGCGCTTTCCTACAAATTCAAAGACGCTTTGATAGAGAATAAGAAAAGAACGAAGAAAATACGTAGAGAAACAAAATGGATGGTCAGCGGTTGAATGGGTTTTGAGTGATATGAATGCAGTGAGGGTCGTGTGTTGTGTTGAGTTGTGTGTTGTGTAGAGTTGTGTGTTGTGTTGAGTTGTGTGTAGTGTTGAGTTGTGTGTTGTGTTGAGTCGTGTGTTGTGTTGAGTTGTGTGTTGTGTAGAGTTGTGTGTTGTGTAGAGTTGTGTGTTGTGTTGAGTTGTGTGTAGTGTTGAGTTGTGTGTTGTGTTGAGTTGTGTGTTGTGTTGAGTCGTGTGTTGTGTTGAGTTGTGTGTTGTGTAGAGTCGTGTGTTGTGTTGAGTTGTGTGTTGTGTAGAGTTGTGTGTTGTGTAGAGTTGTGTGTTGTGTAGAGTCGTGTGTTGTGTTGAGTTGTGTGTTGTGTTGAGTTGTGTGTTGTGTTGAGTCGTGTGTTGTGTAGAGTCGTGTGTTGTGTTGAGTTGTGTGTTGTGTAGAGTTGTGTGTTGTGTTGAGTTGTGTGTTGTGTAGAGTTGTGTGTTGTGTTGAGTTGTGTGTTGTGTTGAGTCGTGTGTTGTGTTGAGTCGTGTGTTGTGTTGAGTTGTGTGTTGTGTAGAGTCGTGTGTTGTGTAGAGTTGTGTTGAGTTGTGTGTTGTGTTGAGTTGTGTGTTGTGTTGAATTGTGTGTTGTGTAGAGTTGTGTGTTGTGTTGAGTCGTGTGTTGTGTAGAGTTGTGTGTTGTGTTGAGTCGTGTGTTGTGTTGAGTCGTGTGTTGTGTTGAGTTGTGTGTTGTGTAGAGTTGTGTGTTGTGTAGAGTCGTGTGTTGTGTAGAGTTGTGTGTTGTGTTGAGTCGTGTGTTGTGTAGAGTTGTGTGTTGTGTTGAGTCGTGTGTTGTGTAGAGTTGTGTGTTGTGTTGAGTCGTGTGTTGTGTAGAGTTGTGTGTTGTGTTGAGTTGTGTGTTGTGTTGAGTTGTGTGTTGTGTTGAGTCGTGTGTTGTGTTGAGTTGTGTGTTGTGTTGAGTCGTGTGTTGTGTTGAGTTGTGTGTTGTGTAGAGTTGTGTGTTGTGTTGAGTCGTGTGTTGTGTTGAGTCGTGTGTTGTGTAGAGTTGTGTGTTGTGTAGAGTTGTGTGTTGTGTTGAGTCGTGTGTTGTGTTGAGTTGTGTGTTGTGTAGAGTTGTGTGTTGTGTTGAGTCGTGTGTTGTGTTGAGTCGTGTGTTGTGTTGAGTTGTGTGTTGTGTAGAGTCGTGTGTTGTGTTGAGTTTTGTGTTGTGTTGAGTTGTGTGTTGTGTTGAATTGTGTGTTGTATAGAGTTGTGTGTTGTGTTGAGTCGTGTGTTGTGTTGAGTTGTGTGTTGTGTAGAGTTGTGTGTTGTGTTGAATTGTGTGTTGTGTAGAGTTGTGTGTTGTGTTGAGTCGTGTGTTGTGTTGAATTGTGTGTTGTGTAGAGTTGTGTGTTGTGTTGAGTCGTGTGTTGTGTTGAGTTGTGTGTTGTGTAGAGTTGTGTGTTGTGTAGAGTTGTGTGTTGTGTTGAGTTGTGTGTTGTGTTGAGTCGTGTGTTGTGTAGAGTTGTGTGTTGTGTTGAGTCGTGTGTTGTGTAGAGTCGTGTGTTGTGTTGAGTCGTGTGTTGTGTTGAGTTGTGTGTTGTGTAGAGTTGTGTGTTGTGTAGAGTCGTGTGTTGTGTTGAGTTGTGTGTTGTGTTGAGTTGTGTGTTGTGTAGAGTTGTGTGTTGTGTTGAGTTGTGTGTTGTGTAGAGTTGTGTGTTGTGTAGAGTTGTGTGTTGTGTACAGTTGTGTGTTGTGTAGAGTTGTGTGTTGTGTTGAGTTGTGTGTTGTGTTGAGTCGTGTGTTGAGTCGTGTGTTGTGTTGAGTTGTGTGTTGTGTAGAGTTGTGTGTTGTGTTGAGTTGTGTGTTGTGTAGAGTTGTGTGTTGTGTAGAGTTGTGTGTTGTGTACAGTTGTGTGTTGTGTTGAGTTGTGTGTTGTGTTGAGTCGTGTGTTGAGTCGTGTGTTGTGTTGAGTTGTGTGTTGTGTAGAGTTGTGTGTTGTGTACAGTTGTGTGTTGTGTTGAGTTGTGTGTTGTGTTGAGTCGTGTGTTGAGTCGTGTGTTGTGTTGAGTTGTGTGTTGTGTAGAGTTGTGTGTTGTGTTGAGTTGTGTGTTGTGTAGAGTTGTGTGTTGTGTTGAGTCGTGTGTTGTGTTAGAGTTGTGTGTTGTGTTGAGTCGTGTGTTGTGTTGAGTCGTGTGTTGTGTAGAGTTGTGTGTTGTGTAGAGTTGTGTGTTGTGTTGAGTCGTGTGTTGTGTTAGAGTTGTGTGTTGTGTAGAGTTGTGTGTTGTGTAGAGTTGTGTGTTGTGTAGAGTTGTGTGTTGTGTAGAGTTGTGTGTTGTGTTGAGTCGTGTGTTGTGTAGAGTTGTGTGTTGTGTTGAGTCGTGTGTAGAGTCGTGTGTTGTGTTGAGTTGTGTGTTGTGTAGAGTTGTGTGTTGTGTTGAGTTGTGTGTTGTGTAGAGTTGTGTGTTGTGTTAGAGTCGTGTGTTGTGTAGAGTTGTGTGTTGTGTTGAGTTGTGTGTTGTGTAGAGTTGTGTGTTGTGTTGAGTCGTGTGTTGTGTTAGAGTTGTGTGTTGTGTTGAGTCGTGTGTTGTGTTGAGTCGTGTGTTGTGTAGAGTTGTGTGTTGTGTAGAGTTGTGTGTTGTGTAGAGTTGTGTGTTGTGTAGAGTCGTGTGTTGTGTAGAGTTGTGTGTTGTGTTGAGTTGTGTGTTGTGTTGAGTTGTGTGTTGTGTAGAGTTGTGTGTTGTGTTGACTTGTGTGTTGTGTTGAGTTGTGTGTTGTGTAGAGTCGTGTGTTGTGTAGAGTCGTGTGTTGTGTAGAGTCGTGTGTTGTGTAGAGTCGTGTGTTGTGTAGAGTTGTGTGTTGTGTAGAGTCGTGTGTTGTGTAGAGTTGTGTGTTGTGTTGAGTTGTGTGTTGTGTTGAGTTGTGTGTTGTGTAGAGTTGTGTGTTGTGTTGAGTCGTGTGTTGTGTTGAGTCGTGTGTTGTGTAGAGTCGTGTGTTGTGTAGAGTTGTGTGTTGTGTTGAGTTGTGTGTTGTGTTGAGTTGTGTGTTGTGTAGAGTTGTGTGTTGTGTAGAGTTGTGTGTTGTGTTGAGTTGTGTGTTGTGTTGAGTTGTGTGTTGTGTGTGAGTTGTGTGTTGTGTAGAGTTGTGTGTTGTGTAGAGTTGTGTGTTGTGTTGAGTTGTGTGTTGTGTTGAGTTGTGTGTTGTGTAGAGTCGTGTGTTGTGTAGAGTTGTGTGTTGTGTAGAGTCGTGTGTTGTGTAGAGTCGTGTGTTGTGTAGAGTTGTGTGTTGTGTAGAGTCGTGTGTTGTGTAGAGTTGTGTGTTGTGTTGAGTTGTGTGTTGTGTTGAGTTGTGTGTTGTGTAGAGTCGTGTGTTGTGTAGAGTCGTGTGTTGTGTAGAGTCGTGTGTTGTGTAGAGTTGTGTGTTGTGTTGAGTTGTGTGTTGTGTTGAGTTGTGTGTTGTGTAGAGTCGTGTGTTGTGTAGAGTTGTGTGTTGTGTAGAGTTGTGTGTTGTGTTGAGTTGTGTGTTGTGTAGAGTTGTGTGTTGTTTTGAGTTGTGTGTTGTGTAGAGTCGTGTGTTGTGTAGAGTTGTGTGTTGTGTTGAGTTGTGTGTTGTGTTGAGTCGTGTGTTGTGTTGTGTTGAGTCGTGTGTTGTGTAGAGTCGTGTGTTGTGTTGAGTCGTGTGTTGTTTTGAGTTGTGTGTTGTGTTGAGTTGTGTGTTGTGTTGAGTCGTGTGTTGTGTAGAGTCGTGTGTTGTGTTGAGTCGTGTGTTATGTTGAGTCGTGTGTTGTTTTGAGTTGTGTGTTGTGTTGAGTTGTGTGTTGTGTTGAGTCGTGTGTTGTTTTGAGTTGTGTGTTGTGTTGAGTTGTGTGTTGTGTTGAGTCGTGTGTTGTGTTGAGTCGTGTGTTGTGTTGAGTCGTGTGTTGTGTTGAGTCGTGTGTTGTGTTGAGTCGTGTGTTGTGTAGAGTTGTGTGTTGTGTTGAGTTGTGTGTTGTGTTGAGTTGTGTGTTGTGTTGAGTCGTGTGTTGTGTAGAGTCGTGTGTAGTGTAGAGTCGTGTGTTGTGTAGAGTTGTGTGTAGTGTTGAGTTGTGTGTTGTGTAGAGTTGTGTGTTGTGTTGAGTTGTGTGTTGTGTTGAGTTGTGTGTAGTGTAGAGTTGTGTGTTGTGTAGAGTTGTGTGTTGTGTTGAGTTGTGTGTTGTGTAGAGTTGTGTGTTGTTTTGAGTTGTGTGTTGTGTAGAGTCGTGTGTTGTGTAGAGTTGTGTGTTGTGTTGAGTAGAGTTGTGTGTTGTGTTGAGTTGTGTGTTGTGTTGAGTCGTGTGTTGTGTTGTGTTGAGTCGTGTGTTGTGTAGAGTCGTGTGTTGTGTAGAGTCGTGTGTTGTGTAGAGTCGTGTGTTGTGTAGAGTTGTGTGTTGTGTTGAGTTGTGTGTTGTGTTGTGTTGAGTCGTGTGTTGTGTAGAGTCGTGTGTTGTGTAGAGTCGTGTGTTGTGTAGAGTCGTGTGTTGTGTAGAGTTGTGTGTTGTGTTGAGTTGTGTGTTGTGTAGAGTCGTGTGTTGTGTAGAGTTGTGTGTTGTGTAGAGTTGTGTGTTGTGTTGAGTCGTGTGTTGTTTTGAGTTGTGTGTTGTGTTGAGTTGTGTGTTGTGTTGAGTTGTGTGTTGTGTAGAGTTGTGTGTAGTGTAGAGTCGTGTGTTGTGTAGAGTTGTGTGTTGTGTAGAGTTGTGTGTAGTGTAGAGTCGTGTGTTGTGTAGAGTTGTGTGTTGTGTTGAGTTGTGTGTTGTGTTGAGTCGTGTGTTGTGTAGAGTCGTGTGTTGTGTAGAGTCGTGTGTTGTGTAGAGTTGTGTGTTGTGTAGAGTTGTGTGTTGTGTTGAGTCGTGTGTTGTTTTGAGTTGTGTGTTGTGTTGAGTTGTGTGTTGTGTTGAGTTGTGTGTTGTGTAGAGTTGTGTGTAGTGTAGAGTCGTGTGTTGTGTAGAGTTGTGTGTTGTGTAGAGTTGTGTGTAGTGTAGAGTCGTGTGTTGTGTAGAGTTGTGTGTTGTGTTGAGTAGAGTTGTGTGTTGTGTTGAGTTGTGTGTTGTGTTGAGTCGTGTGTTGTGTTGTGTTGAGTCGTGTGTTGTGTAGAGTCGTGTGTTGTTTTGAGTTGTGTGTTGTGTTGAGTTGTGTGTTGTGTTGAGTCGTGTGTTGTGTAGAGTCGTGTGTTGTGTAGAGTCGTGTGTTGTGTAGAGTTGTGTGTTGTGTAGAGTTGTGTGTTGTGTTGAGTCGTGTGTTGTTTTGAGTTGTGTGTTGTGTTGAGTTGTGTGTTGTGTTGAGTTGTGTGTTGTGTAGAGTTGTGTGTAGTGTAGAGTCGTGTGTTGTGTAGAGTTGTGTGTTGTGTAGAGTTGTGTGTAGTGTAGAGTCGTGTGTTGTGTAGAGTCGTGTGTTGTGTAGAGTCGTGTGTTGTGTAGAGTTGTGTGTTGTGTAGAGTTGTGTGTTGTGTTGAGTCGTGTGTTGTTTTGAGTTGTGTGTTGTGTTGAGTTGTGTGTTGTGTAGAGTTGTGTGTTGTGTTGAGTTGTGTGTTGTGTAGAGTTGTGTGTTGTGTAGAGTTGTGTGTTGTGTTGAGTCGTGTGTTGTGTTGAGTCGTGTGTTGTTTTGAGTTGTGTGTTGTGTTGAGTTGTGTGTTGTGTTGAGTCGTGTGTTGTGTAGAGTCGTGTGTTGTGTAGAGTTGTGTGTTGTGTACAGTTGTGTGTTGTGTAGAGTTGTGTGTTGTGTTGAGTCGTGTGTTGTTTTGAGTTGTGTGTTGTGTTGAGTTGTGTGTTGTGTTGAGTTGTGTGTTGTGTAGAGTTGTGTGTAGTGTAGAGTCGTGTGTTGTGTAGAGTTGTGTGTTGTGTAGAGTTGTGTGTAGTGTAGAGTCGTGTGTTGTGTTGAGTCGTGTGTTGTGTAGAGTCGTGTGTTGTGTAGAGTCGTGTGTTGTGTAGAGTTGTGTGTTGTGTAGAGTTGTGTGTTGTGTTGAGTCGTGTGTTGTTTTGAGTTGTGTGTTGTGTTGAGTTGTGTGTTGTGTTGAGTCGTGTGTTGTGTAGAGTCGTGTGTTGTGTTGAGTCGTGTGTTGTGTAGAGTTGTGTGTTGTGTAGAGTTGTGTGTTGTGTAGAGTTGTGTGTTGTGTAGAGTTGTGTGTTGTGTTGAGTTGTGTGTTGTGTAGAGTTGTGTGTTGTGTTGAGTTGTGTGTTGTGTAGAGTCGTGTGTAGTGTAGAGTCGTGTGTTGTGTAGAGTTGTGTGTTGTGTAGAGTTGTGTGTAGTGTTGAGTTGTGTGTTGTGTAGAGTTGTGTGTTGTGTAGAGTTGTGTGTTGTGTTGAGTTGTGTGTTGTGTAGAGTTGTGTGTTGTGTAGAGTTGTGTGTTGTGTAGAGTTGTGTGTTGTGTAGAGTTGTGTGTTGTGTAGAGTTGTGTGTTGTGTTGAGTTGTGTGTTGTGTTGAGTTGTGTGTTGTGTAGAGTTGTGTGTTGTGTAGAGTTGTGTGTAGTGTTGAGTTGTGTGTTGTGTAGAGTTGTGTGTTGTGTAGAGTTGTGTGTTGTGTAGAGTTGTGTGTTGTGTAGAGTTGTGTGTAGTGTTGAGTTGTGTGTTGTGTTGAGTCGTGTGTTGTGTAGAGTTGTGTGTAGTGTAGAGTTGTGTGTTGTGTAGAGTTGTGTGTTGTGTTGAGTTGTGTGTTGTGTTGAGTTGTGTGTTGTGTAGAGTTGTGTGTTGTGTAGAGTTGTGTGTTGTGTTGAGTTGTGTGTTGTGTTGAGTTGTGTGTTGTGTAGAGTTGTGTGTTGTGTAGAGTTGTGTGTAGTGTTGAGTTGTGTGTTGTGTAGAGTTGTGTGTTGTGTAGAGTTGTGTGTTGTGTAGAGTTGTGTGTTGTGTAGAGTTGTGTGTAGTGTTGAGTTGTGTGTTGTGTAGAG
>NC_136906.1:1403752-1408752 GCF_949606895.1 Notothenia rossii | reverse complement strand
CAGCCTTCATAAACAAAGACGATGCATAAAAACACATTCATGTCAGAAAGAGAAGAGAGGATTTATGGCAGAGGAACATATCTTTAGAAAAAGTACATCCTAGATTCTGAATTGAAAACAAGTGAAATGTTCCTTTTAAATGTCAGAGTCTTGCAGAGACCCAATTGATCTGAAGAACGAACCATAACAACAGATTTGAATTAAACATTTGCTCTTTCTTGAAGCGCGTTCCACGATCTTTGGGGAAAATAGGTTTGATTTTAAAATCAGAATTCTGACTCTTTTCATATTTTTTCTCAAATTCTGAATTTTTCCTTCGAATTCTGGATTTTTCGATAAATTTGATTTTCTTTCACAGATCTCATTTTTTGTGGCCTTTTTTCTCAAACCCGACTTTTTTTGTAAGAAATATGATTTTTTTCCCTCAGAATTCTGACATTCTTTTTTAAGTTTCAACTTTTATCTCACGGTTTTACGAAAAATCCATATTTTTTTCTTAAACATTTGTTTTGGAGACCCTAACCCTTTTCTTTCAATTCTCACATTTTTTCCACAATTCTGAAATCCTTCTCAAAATACTGGAATTTTCCCTAAAACGTTTTCCTCCGAATTCTGATTTTAACTCAGAATGTTGACTTTAAAAAAAATTCTGAATTACTTTTTTTTTAAATCAAAATTTCTGAATTCTTTCTCAGAATTTTTAAATGTTTTGTTTCAACTTTTAGCTCAAATTCTGAATTGTTTCTAAAAATTCCACTTCAGAACTCTGACAACCTCTCTCCCTTTCTCCCGTATGTCCTTAACATCAGTTTCCATTTTTATACTCAACGCATTTACTCCACTTTCATTTCACCTTCATTTTCTTTTCAGCAAACCTACTCAGTAAAGCTGATTCTCATTTTCTTGTATTCCACAGAAGCTGCTTTCTTAGATTAGATTATCTGAAATGCAAAACACACAATCGTCTCCTCTGAGTCTGTCATTCACTTCTTTCATTGGAAATGTTCCTGCCCTTTCATTTCATTGCATATTTACTTCATTTGGTGAAAACAGAGCACTTTGAGTTCAGCCCATTTCCCCTTGTTGTTCTCGATGTGTTTCTTCATGGACTTCATTTAAATCGCTTTGGATTCAACTGTCAGCTGAACATAATACATGTAATTATATTCCCACAGTCTGCCTCAAACATGCCTGATTCAATTTTAAAATACACATTATTTTATATTAAGTTGATGTAAATTCAAACCAGGTCGGATTCTCACTGCGCCGTAAACTCTTTAAAGACTCAATTAAACTTCAATGTATGAAGAATTTAAATCGGCTCCAGCATCTCTGATAATGATCCTGTAATAACAACAAGGAGTCATTTAACATTATAAATACTTTTACTGTGATATTTTAAATACACCTTGTTTGTAATTCTCAAGAATAAGAATGAGAATTAGGTTTATTACAAAATAGGTTAACAAGGAATTAGCCTGTGGTGCAAGTTAGACTTTAAACGCTATCTAGTCTTTTAAAATGTTTGAATTGTTCAGAAACGTCTTCACTTCCTCTGAATGGCTCTTCAAGGACAGAGCCTTTTGGATTCTGGAAGAACAATTGTCCGTTGAGTTGTGACTCAGTAAATTGCATGTGATTAATTTACCCATGCTGTGTTAATGACATTAAAGTGCGTTTGAGTGCAGATTTTTGTGCATTATTGCTGTATTTCAAAGCATTTTAAGATAAAAACAAAACAGTCCATGAATGTGTGTGAGTCAATGCTCGGGGATAAGATACGATTTGACGAAACCAGTCAGTGAATAACCGTGTGACTGCAGATTTCTTGAGTTTCGAGCCTCATCAACCCCGAGGTATTTGGTTTGAAAATTGCGTTGTGAAATTTCAAATCTGCATCTGCGTGAATTAAAAGTATTTCCTTTTTTCCCAGCGCCCGGAGACAGACTGACTCTGTGCAGATACGAGGGGCTTTGGGTCCGACAATAGAGCGAGGAAGCGCATCTGGGAACACTTGTGAGTAATTGCTGCTGAAGATCTGAGCAAAGAGAAGGAATTCCAACATG
The DNA here is from genome assembly GCF_949606895.1 of Notothenia rossii. Lineage (NCBI taxonomy): Eukaryota > Metazoa > Chordata > Actinopteri > Perciformes > Nototheniidae > Notothenia > Notothenia rossii. The sequence continues at coordinate 1,406,686 of NC_136906.1, read as the reverse complement.
TCTCCCCGCCGTCTTCCTGCCCTGCGCGCCTCCTGTTGGAATTTCACCAGCTTAGGACCAAAAAACAAAAGAGACGGGTGTTCGGAAAAAGACCTGAAATACTTGGATGAAATACAAGCAGGGCGTCTTCAGTCACTGTTTATGGTGTGTGTGTGTGTGTGTGTGTGCGTGTTCTACAGGTTTTAGTAAATGGTCTGCAGAGGATAAAATAAAAAAGTTCCGGAACATACATCCTTATGGAGAGAGTAGGCCTACATCCTGATATACACCTGAACATCAGCAGGAGAGGACTCTTTAAAGTAGAGACACTAGGCCTACATCCTGATATACACCTGAACATCAGCAGGAGAGGACTCTTTAAAGTAGAGACACTACATCCTGATATACACCTGAACATCAGCAGGAGAGGACTCTTTAAAGTAGAGACACTACATACTGATATACACCTGAACATCAGCAGGAGAGGACTCTTTAAAGTAGAGACACTACATACTGATATACACCTGAACATCAGCAGGAGAGGACTCTTTAAAGTAGAGACACTACATACTGGTATACACCTGAACATCAGCAGGAGAGGACTCTTTAAAGTAGAGACACTACATACTGATATACACCTGAACATCAGCAGGAGAGGACTCTTTAAAGTAGAGACACTACATACTGGTATACACCTGAACATCAGCAGGAGAGGACTCTTTAAAGTAGAGACACTACATACTGATATACACCTGAACATCAGCAGGAGAGGACTCTTTAAAGTAGAGACACTACATACTAGGGGTTTCACAACTACCAATATTTACTAGTCGACTAGTTTTTCAAAATATTGGTCGACTAGTCGTTACGTCATAATAAAGACACACAAAGAGAGGTGTACAACTGTATTTTCTATTGGAACTCATACAGTAACATTAAACACTGCATTTTAATTTGTGTTACATGGCTGAGTAAATAACAAACACTGGACTCACCAAAATCGACAGCAAAAAACTCTTGTTTACATAAATGCCACGTAAATCCAGTGCGCAACACTTTATTCGCTGTCCTCCACGATAACGTCCACCTTTCCATATTTTTGGTTTGAACACCAACGCATCGACATGTGAGGGAAGGAGGCTTGACCGCTTTCGGGTGACAGTGTTGCCTGCCAGGGAAAAAACCCTCTCACTCGGGGTGCTTGTGGCTGGAATAGCCAGGTAGCTCCTCGAAAGCGGGGGAAGCGGTGCACGTTTTCTGCCCACCACTCCAGTGGATTATCCATTGTGGGGATATGCGGTGTCCGCTGGCAGTAATCCCGTAGCTCATCATCCGCATCACTGTTGACCCGTGTTTTCTTGCTGTTCGTCTGCCTCTGTTCAGTGCTGACGCCGGTCCGTTGCTCACTGGTGCTAGCATTACTGCTAGTGCTAGCTGTCGGCAGCGGGTGTCTCATCTTCAGATGGTTGCACATAGCAGATGCATTTGTATTGTACTTCAGTACAGCTGTACACAACTGACACTTCACTGTGGAGTTGGTTACATCTTCGTTGAAGTTCTGCCATACATAAGAATGTCGGACGTGTTTTGGAGCATTTTGCAGCACCTCGTTTACCTCCATTTTTTTCCACGACTAGTCGACTAGGGCCTACAGCGCCGACTAGTGGTAAAGGTAGTCGACTAGTCGACTAGTCGATTAGTTGGTGAAACCCCTACTACATACTGATATACACCTGAACATCAGCAGGAGAGGACTCTTTAAAGTAGAGACACTACATACTGATATACACCAGAACATCAGCAGGAGAGGACTCTTTAAAGTAGAGACACTACATACTGATATACACCAGAACATCAGCAGGAGAGGACTCTTTAAAGTAGAGACACTACATACTGATATACACCAGAACATCAGCAGGAGAGGACTCTTTAAAGTAGAGACACTACATTCTGATATACACCTGAACATCAGCAGGAGAGGACTCTTTAAAGTAGAGACACTACATACTGATATACACCTGAACATCAGCAGGAGAGGACTCTTTAAAGTAGAGACACTACATACTGATATACACCAGAACATCAGCAGGAGAGGACTCTTTAAAGTAGAGACACTACATTCTGATATACACCTGAACATCAGCAGGAGAGGACTCTTTAAAGTAGAGACACTACATACTGATATACACCTGGACATCAGCAGGAGAGGACTCTTTAAAGTAGAGACACTACATACTGATATACACCTGAACATCAGCAGGAGAGGACTCTTTAAAGTAGAGACACTACATACTGATATACACCTGAACATCAGCAGGAGAGGACTCTTTAAAGTAGAGACATTAACGCTGGTGCTCAGAAAAAGGTGGATGATATACACCTCAACATATACGGTGGTCAACATTCACCTCAAAAACATTAGACGACAACAGATAAAAGCATATTTTCAATACCTTTTAAAAAGTGCACACACTGAAGCAAATGTGTGTGTGTGTTTACTCTCCACTGAATTATACTGTGAGTGGATCTGTTTATTTCTCAACCTGCTGAGTGGTGACACTTTAATCAGCAGATCACATGGTCTGACAATACACACACACACACACACACACACACACACACACACACACACGCACGCACAGACACACACACACACACACACACACACACAAACACACACACACAGACACACAGACTGACCACACACACACACACACACACACACACACACACACACACACACACAGACACAGACTGACCACACACACTCCCCATCACCAAACTAAATGCTTTATACCCACACAGAACCGCATCTCACCAACACATCCAACCACACCAGAGGCCACCCTGAATCTGCACCCAAACGCACCGTCCTGCCGACGCTAATTTAGCGTTTCAAGTCTCTGTGTGGCACCGATGGGATTTGTGGGTGTCTACACTGAGGAGTTGGGGGGG
>NC_136906.1:1261252-1398752 GCF_949606895.1 Notothenia rossii | reverse complement strand
CTGAACAGGCCATGGGAGCCTGCCTGCAGACCTCCACTCTCAGGACAGTTCCGATGCAGGCTGCACTCTCAGGACACCTCCACCATAGATCTCCACTGTCAGTACAGGAAGTGACGATTCTGACGAACACGTTTTTTTTCCTGCCCACCGAAAGACTCATTTGATGGAATTTTTCGAATCACAATGGAGACTCATCACGGAGGTGACGAGTCCGCCCACCGTGCACTTTGGGTCGGCCTTGGTCAAGCCCTTTTGACCCCCCCAGCCTGGTTCTCGCAAAAGTTTTTCGCTCAAATGACACCATGGAGGAATGTAACGGGAGTTGACAGGGGACTCTGCCCGCCTCACGAGTGCCTATTTTCCCCGGTTTTATTATTATTATTATTATTATTATTATTATTATTATTATTATTTTTGGCTATTTCACCCGGTTTCTACCGGGGACATTGCCCGGTCTCGGGTGTCCCCCCCACGGCCTGTGTCCATATCTTGTATTGTAGTTCATATCAGTACAGTATCACTTTTCATCACTGAGATTGATTGAACTGTTCTGCCCTTACAGCGCGTATCCCTATGCGTAGCTAGACAGTTAGCTAACATTTAAAAGTCCTCCAATAAAGATGCAAGGTTTTCTTTCTTGACTTTACTGTTCTTCTTTTACTTTGTAAAGCTGTAACAATACAGAAATAAAACACATATAAGTATGCAGGCTTTATTACAAAGTTGACCCAGCAACTTTACACCAGTGGGAGAGGCAGAACTGCTCTTTCTTTTCAACATAACTTAAGTTACACATGATTTCTTCCAAGTGGTTTGGCTTGTTGAAAACATCTTGCATTATGATACAGGAATTTGCTGGCTTTGTGTTTACAGAAGTACCTGACTATGCCGGACTTTTGTGCAGCCTACGGATGCTCCGCTGTCTGCCACCTACTATGTATTTATTAAATCTTCATGTTCCATGAGACGCAGCACTATGTTCCCCACATATGTTTATGTTTGCTCAGTCTAATAAACCCATAACGTGGTTGTGAAAGAATACCAAAGCTGAGGCTGGACGATGATTGATTGTTGGTGTGCCATGTGTCACCGTGTGTCTTATTGGTTTGGTGTTATACTGTATTTTATTGTGTACAGCTGGTCCTTATCTCCAAGACACATTTAAAACAAATAACCTTGAACCTTGAAGCCTCCTCTCCCCACCTGCTCCTGCTTCCTACATCCCCTCCACACCACACCAAGTTGTTCTTCTTAATAATAATAATAAATTTATTTTGGGGGGCCGCCTTTCATAACACCCAAGGACACCTTACAGGGCATAGGGGCAATATAGGGAACAATTTAAACAGTGGATTTTGTAATATATCAGCCGGGGTGAGACAAGACAAACCACAAATGGACTGCAGAAGGACACAAAAGGACACATGGTACAGTTTATATTATTCTTGCTTTTTTTTCAATCACATATTTCAAAGGTTCTGGATTTGTTTACAAATCTAGAAACTAAATACAAAACTAGGATGATATGAAGATCTGATTTCAAAAATAATTGTGATGAATGAGACAGAACTGGCCTGTCTGTGAGCTCATTTGATGTTGGTTTGGTTCTTCTGATAAAGGTGTGAATATCTAAATAATAAACCACCATATGCTATTGTCATTAGTTGTGTCCCTGTTCTTCAAGCTAAGGCATTGCTAAATTAACAACTCTTGGCGTACAGAGTGGTAACATGAGAACGATTTTTATATATAAAATATAAATGTATTTTAATTGTATAATTTATTTATAATTTATTTTAAATATTAACAATATAATAAAATAAATGGAAATATATACACCGGCAAATATTTAATATAAATACCTTGTGTGTGTGTATAGCTATTGCTTTATCTGATTAATGTTATTTTCATATGAAAGTCCATGATTATAAGTATGCAGTATCATAACTGAATCTTTGATGTTTATAAAAAACCAAACCGGTTGAAAATTGAGCAAGCTATGGTTATTTAAATAGTAAACCATAATGTTATGAATGAGAGCACTGCCTGTGGCAAGATGGCGGCCAAGTGGCAACGTCGGTCTCCATTGGCCAGCAGCGCGGGTGAGTCATCTAGTGTTTATATATATCTATGGGTCTGACTGCTTAATAATAATAGTTAAATATATTTTAAAAATATATATTTTTTTTAAAACAACTCAGGGGTCACATCAAGAGGATTCTGAAATCATCTCGCGACCCCCGGGGGGTTCGCGACCCCCACTTTGGGAACCCATGATCTAGTGTTTATATCTATGTGCAGGCAGACTCCTCTCGAACAGGCTGATGAAATCCGAAGAACTGCCGACACATCAGTCTCTTCACGCTGCATGCAAGCCACCATCACCCGGATGTTAACCGATGTTAACCCGTGCATTCCTCCCTAACTTCACCCAGAACTCTGTCCACAACATGAGATAAGATAAGATACTGTTTGGGAACAATTTGGGAAATGTTTGCGTTGCAGCAGCATAAGGCATTGTAGCCTACATTGGATGAACTCAAAGACTAGAAATAAACAATCAAAAATGTAAACGTCTCAAGTTGAATTAAATAGCATCCAAAAACATGGCCCAAGTGAGGAAGAGGCAGTCCGGGTTTCGGGCTCTATTTACGGCAGGAGAGCAACTGTTGTGGGGCCCCGCGTTCACCCGGAGCTCCAGGAAAGTTCAGCGGCACTTGTTCGATCCGCAGCGGGGAATAGGGAACTCTGAGGCGGGCAGCGTGGCAGCAAGAGCCGCTGCTTTGGCCCAGAAGCACCAGGAGGAGGAGCAGCGTCTCTTCCCCGACAGCCAGCCCAACATGAACCTGATTTACCGGGACGTGAAGGCGTTCCTTCGGGAGGTCGGAGGAAACCCCCGGGAGGCTCGGTACTGGCTGACCCAGTTCCAGAGAGACTCGGCGGAGAAGTCTCCAGCCTTCGCGGTCCTGCAGGTTTGAAAAACTTAATGTTTACAAAAAACAAAAAACGTCAGCATGCTGTAGTGTAGAGACTTCCGGGTTAAGAATTATTATTGTCATGAAAATGCTTTTTATCAAGGAAAAGGCCTTCTTGATAAATAAGGAGATTATAATAAGTAAATTAATTAAGGCAATATTTTAGTAATTTTTCAAGTTTTCCTGATTTAATCCAATGCTAATACACTTCTGCTTTTTTAATATAAACATTTTAGATTTGTATTGTTGATACATATTTTACTATGTGTACATTTGTACTTCTTATTTTAATATAAATATTATTATCTTTATCTTTTTTATTACACATTACATACTTTTTTTATTTCATTATTCTTTTTTAAAATGTTATTTCATATTTCCTACTGAACATTTTAACTTGAATTTTCTGTTTTTATTTAAATATTTGTATTATATTTTATATTATTAGCGTTTTATTCAAAACATTTTTTTCTTTTAGCCTATTTACCTAAAGTTATTATGTTTTATTTAAATATCTTTAATCTGTTTTATCCTTCTATTGTTCATTGTTACTTTAACTTGTGTATAAGTATTTCAATTCATTTTGACTATATTTCAATATTTATAAACTTTTTGTTATTACTCCTTTCAAATCTTTTTATTGCACGTTTACTTCACTTTGATCTTTATTCTAAGATGGAGCAGCTTTCCTCAAACACACTCCCCCGGGATAAATGTACTTTAACCTCTTATCTATTTATGTTTGTATACTTTGTTAATTCTAACTTTGTATTATTATTTATTTCTACCGATCGTCTTATCGCACGTTTAACTTATATTTGATGTTTTTCTTGTATTCTCAAATGGATCAACTGTCCTGTTCTGATGCTGGTCCTGCAGGTGGACAGCTCGGTGTTCTCCAGCAGGGACCGGGTCCACAGCCTGGCCTCCGGGCTCTCCTTCCTGCAGCGGATGGACATGAAGTGTGTGGTTGTGATGGGGCTGTGTGAGCAGGCGTGCAGCCGGACTCTGACGCAGCGCAGCCAGCAGCTGACGGAGGCTCTGCTCCACCAATCAGCATCCGTCCTGCCTCTGTTCTCCGCTGAGTCCTTCCTCCTGCAGCAGGAAACCCCCGGGAGCAGGTGAGATACCCTAACAGCAGAGGCATCTTCATCAGAGCTTCATTAGGTCTGAAGCGGCCAAAAAAAAAATATCGAACAGAAATAGAACTCAAAACAAAGTGCCGCCGAGGCACCCGTCACTTCCGTCAGCGAATATTACGCATGTGTTTAATAAAGGCCCGGGCAAAACGTCATTTTTGTGATTTTTATTTTCTTGATGCCAGATCCTACAAGCACAATATCTTATTGTTTATTTTCTTGCCTTTTGCTTAACCCATGGTAAAAAACCAAACTCCTACCGGGTCCCTCTCCACCGCCACCTGTTTCCCTAATGTATAATCACCAGGTCCCCCCCCCTCAGTTCTCAAAACAAATGCAAGTTAGTAGAGACCCCCTCCCCCCATACTCCCCAGCACCTCCCACAGTGACTCCCTGGGAACTCGGTCATACGCCTTCTCCAATTCTACAAAACACATGTAGACTGGATGAGCGTACCCCCAGGCCCCCTCCAGGATCCTTGTGAGAGTAAAAAGCTGATCCGTCGTTCCACGACCAGGACGGAATCCGCATTGTTCCTCCTCAATCTGAGGGTCCACAATCGGCCGGACCCTCCTTTCGAGTACCTTAGAGTAAACTTTCTGAGTAGTGTGAGGCCTCTGTAATTGGCCCAGACCCTCTGACCCCCCTTTTTGAAAAGGGGAGCCACCACCCCGGTCTGCCACTCCTTCGGTACTGTTTCCGACTTCCACGCAACGTTGATGAGACGTGTCCACCATGACAGTCCCTCAACACCTGCTTTCACTGCCTCCCTTCTGGCACCCGACCCCATCGCTGGGTGGGGGGCCGCAAAGGTTCACTGGCTCTATTGGCAGAGTTTAAAACGCCTTGTTTTCATTATTGTTGAACTTGTTTTGAGAGCACGACTTCTTTCCAATCCAAACAGACATGTTTTCAGTCTCCTCTCCTCTCTTCCCTGTAGTTAACCCCCCTCAGTGCTGTTGGACCCCTCCCTCCTCAGGTGGTCTCTCCGCTGTGGGACCCTCCCTCTGGTTTCTCCCGTGGGACGGGACGGGTGCGGCCGCTCAGTGACCCTCGACCCCCTCGAGGTGACGGCAGCCATCGCCCGAGCCCTGCAGCCCCACAAAGTGATGTTCCTGAACGAGGGGGGGGGTCTGTGCACTCCGGGGGGCAAGGTACAGTACACATATGCTGTATACAGTTACTAAGTACATTTACAGTACTGTACTTACTTTTTGAGGTACTTGTACTTTAATTGAGCCAATGTTATGCTACTTCTACTCCTCGACAGTTCAGAGGTACATGGTGTACTTCTACTACAGTTCAGAGGTACATGGTGTACTTCTACTACAGTTCAGAGGTACATGGTGTACTTCTACTACAGTTCAGAGGTACATGGTGTACTTCTACTACAGTTCAGAGGTACATGGTGTACTTTTACTCCTCGACAGTTCAGAGGTACATGTAGGCCTGTCGCGATAATCGATAAATTGACTTATCGTACGATAAGTAAAAATGGACTCGATAACTTTTCTGAGCTCGATAAATTTCCGTTTACATAAAGATGTGACCAGCATTTTAGCCTGGAGCGCTGTGGCTGCCAGGGGCGCTGTGAGGGGCGGGGCTGACACACAGCCAGGTCAGGACACTCCGCGTGCACGTGCAGCAGCGTAGCAGCCAAATTAATAATATAGCGACAAGCGGGAGACAACGTGTGACTTACTCGCGGGGAATTTAAAGTGAAATGGAATTGGTTACAAAACCTAACGACACATCTCGATTCTCTGGTGTGGCAGTATTTTGGATTCAAACCAAATCAACGAGGCCAACCTACGGACTTGAATGAGCCGGGCGGTGTGTCGCATTGGTTTAAAAAAGGTAGCGACAAAAGCAGGGAATACCACGCATTTTAAACTACACCTAAAACACAACCACCCCATTCCGTTTTCCCAGCTGGGAGCAAACACGGCAGCTGGAGATGGAGAGCCCCCGCCCGACAATGCAAACATGTTGGTGTTCCTTGCTCGAAAACTTAGAAAAACAGATTTGGATATGGCCTGTTGAGACATCTGGGTGTTTGACAGTGGACTGTACACTTGACTGTTGTTTTAAGGAGGTTTTTTTTGCTTGTGAGATAATGTGTGCTCATATTTATTTATTTATTTATTTATATATATATATATATATATATATATATATATATATATATGAGAGAGAGAGAGAGCTCTGTTTTCCAGCCTGACTATTTAATTTATTGTTTTGGTTGTGTGTGATTTAATTAATTAATTATAATTTAATTAATTTGTTTTATTTATTATATAATTTATATATTTTAATATTATTTCACATTTCATTTGAAATGTTGAATGTTCAATAAAAAGTTATGTTTGAAAGGATGTACTTGAATTAATATTATATATTATCATTATGTCTAAAATGGTCTTAAAACGGCACCGACAATATTATCGTTTATCGCAATAATTTCCAGAAAAATGTATCGTCCAACAAAATTAATTATCGTGACAGGCCTAGGTACATGGTGTACTTCTCCTCCACTACATGTATTTAATCCCTTTAGTTACTTCTCAGATGTGGATGAATGATGTGAAATATAATCAAGTGTTGAATCAGACTTTAGTTCCACCTGGAGTAAATCCACCAGCTACCCTGCAGTATACAAAGTCATTCAGACTAGCTGCTCCTTTACCAGCTTTGAGAACACTTTCATGATCAATCATTATAAAACATATCATATCTATTATTCTGAAATGGACCAATCTGCACAATGACTACTTTTACTGTCTTTAACTATATTTTGATGAGAATACTTTTCTACTTTCACTTGAGGAACATTTTGAATGCAGGACTTTTACTGTAACAGAGTATTCCTACACTCTGGTACTTCTACTTTTACTCAAGTACAAGATCTGAGTACTTCTACTTTTATTCAAGTACAAGATCTGAGTACTTCTACTTTTACTAAAGAACAAGATCTGAGTACTTCTACTTTTACTGAAGTACAAGATCTGAGTACTTCTTCTTTTACTGAAGTACAAGATCTGAGTACTTCTACTTTTACTCAAGAACAAGATCTGAGTACTTCTACTTTTACTGAAGTACAAGATCTGAGTACTTCTACTTTTACTGAAGTACAAGATCTGAGTACTTCTACTTTTACTCAAGAACAAGATCTGAGTACTTCTACTTTTACTCAAGAACAAGATCTGAGTACTTCTACTTTTACTGAAGTACAAGATCTGAGTACTTCTACTTTTACTCAAGAACAAGATCTGAGTACTTCTACTTTTACTGAAGTACAAGATCTGAGTACTTCTACTTTTACTGAAGTACAAGATCTGAGTACTTCTACTTTTACTCAAGAACAATATCTGAGTACTTCTACTTTTACTCAAGTACAAGATCTGAGTACTTCTACTTTTACTCAAGTACATGATCTGAGTACTTCTACTTTTACTGAAGTACAAGATCTGAGTACTTCTACTTTTACTGAAGTACATGATCTGAGTACTTCTACTTTTACTGAAGTACATGATCTGAGTACTTCTACTTTTACTGAAGTACATGATCTGAGTACTTCTTCTTTTACTGAAGTACAAGATCTGATTACTTCTACTTTTACTCAAGAACAATATCTGAGTACTTCTACTTTTACTCAAGTACAAGATCTGAGTACTTCTACTTTAACTCAAGCACAAGATCTGAGTACTTCTACTTTTACTGAAGTACAAGAGGTGAGTACTTCTACTTTTACTGAAGTACAAGAGGTGAGTACTTCTACTTTTACTGAAGTACAAGAGGTGAGTACTTCTACTTTTACTGAAGTACATGATCTGAGTACTTCTACTTTTACTGAAGTCCAAGACCTGAGTACTTCTACTTTTAGTGAAGTCCAAGAGGTGAGTACTTCTACTTTTACTGAAGTCCAAGAGGTGAGTACTTCTACTTTTACTGAAGTCCAAGAGGTGAGTACTTCTACTTTTACTGAAGTCCAAGAGGTGAGTACTTCTACTTTTACTGAAGTCCAAGAGGTGAGTACTTGTGGTGCTGACTGGTGGTGTTGCAGGTGTTGGACCTGGTCTCTCTGCCCAGCGACCTCCCTGCTCTGCTCTCTGCGGGCTGGTTGAGTCCCTCTGAGCTCCGCAGGGTGTCGGCCATCGCTGCTCTGCTGCAGGATCTGCTGAGCGACTCCTCCTCCTCCTTCCCCTCCTCCGTCATCACCTCCGCCGACACGCTGCTGACGGAGCTGTTCAGCCACAGAGGCAAGAGAGCAGAGCCGTAACTCATCATCCACTGAGGGCCACACACAGAAACACATGCAAACCTCAAGGGCCACTGGTTCCCAACCTCTTCTGTGTCGTCTGTGATGATTCGCCTTTTCTTTTGTTAACCCTTTAATAATCACATTGAACACAACCTTATGTGAACATCACTAGTATAACTCACCCTGAACACAAACACATTCACATTTACACTTTAAACATCTTTTGTCAAGATGGAGCTTTTCATAAGCTTAGATAGTTCTGGGGGCAGGACATCAGGATTATGAAAACTGATTGAAATGTTTTTGGGTGGACGTTTACTCTTATTCTGAGAGAAATAATAATATCAAGACTCACACCTAGCAGCGTCAACATCCTTTGCTAGGAGCTTGTATTGAGACACTTGAGCGTGCTTGTCTTTCAGAAGCGTTGATGGTTCTGGGGTCAGGACACTAGGATTATGAGAACTGATTTGAAAAAATTGCTGTGTGGAAATAAATTGCAAAACCTAATCTTACGTACGCCCTGCAATCCCCTCATCTTCCCCTAGGGGTCCCCAAAGCCCACTGCACTGTGGGGGGGGGGGGGCGGGGTTAATGTCTCATACATTAAGTAATGAAAATCTAGCGATGTAGTCAAGCTGCAGATCCATTTGGAGCTTGTATTGATCCCCTTCAGGAGTTACAGTGAGAAACCCAGAGGTACGGATAAGAGATCACACGGAGAGTTATATATATACACACACATATTTGAGATTGTGATTGCCTCCGATTGCTCATATAAGTGGAGATAGGAGGGTCTATTTCTAACTTGTTATGCAAATAAGTAATCTGGCTGACACATGTTGACACTGCTACTGTAGATGTGAGTCTTGACTGCATTTCTTTGGAAATTGGGCTTTCCATACATCTCTTTAAGAAGTCCAATAGAAGCCCAGGCTCCATGTGGGGGAGGTGTCCTTTTGCCAATTTAGAAAAAGGGTTGAGGTGTTTACATTGACTTATCTGTTTCTGTCTCTATCTCTCGCTCAGGGTCCGGGACCATCTTTAAAATCGGAGACCCCATACATCGGTATGTATCGGACTCATCTGTCGCGTGCTGTAATTTGATCACACTGGGTTCTGGGGCAAACCATAATTTGTTTTGATTTTAAATGTAATGTCTGCTGATCTCGTGTTTCACAGTTCGCTCTGTTGTTCTCCTGTGAGCACGAGGTGTCATTCACAGCTCTAAGATGCTCAACGTTTCACCTCCTCTTCTTCTGCTTCATACTTCAGACGTTTTTCTGACTTTTACTTTTCGTCCGCTACAGATTTCATGTTTTTACTTTTTAGTCAACTTTTTTCTCCTTTTTTAACCAAATGTTCTTTTTTTCTTTCTGCAATCATATCAAAAGTAATCATGTGACTAAATTCCCTAAATCTATAATACAATTCTTTCTTCAAAAGTTCCAAACAACACCCCCGTTGTCTCGTGTGCTTACGATGACCCGTTGCTCCTGTGTGCAGGTACAGCTCTCTGGAGGGGATCGATGTGGAGCGTCTGCTGGCTCTCATCTGCAAGTCCTTTGATAAAACTCTGAAGCAAGACTACATCTCCTCTCTGACCGGACGGCTGCACTCAGTCTACCTCTCTGAAGGGTGCGTGCAAGCAATTCAAAGCAAAAAGACCACATGTCTCTGGTCGCAGTCGAATATCTAAAGAAAAGCTGGTCCTTTCCTAAGCACTTCTCCTTACAATCAGACAACAAGGTGGTGTAGTTTAGGAAGGAAGTGACGGAGGAAGTGACGGAGTCTGGAGGTGAGTTATTAAGGCTGTCATAAAGCGTTGAATACCAATTGGAAAAACTGAGATTTAAAGTAGTAAACGAAAGAAGAAAGGAAAACCTTGAAGATTCCTTAAGATTTACAGTAAGTCACAAAATCACGAGAAAAAGGAAGAAAATTATTCTTTTGAAAATCCCAAGTTTTCTGGAAGTAAATAAAGTTCTCAGGTATTTATGATGATATTGAATTCAAACTATAAATTGCAGAGACATACTCACAGATGTAATGTATGGAAACCAACTTGAAGACTCTCTGAAATTGAAGTCACTTTTGTTTCAAGGCCTCAAAATCACGAGGAAACAAAGAAACCATTTTATTTTAAAGCCCAAAGTTTTCAGGTGATTTTGATGAGACTTAAATGAACGCTGTTTTAAGTGAATAGAATTAAGACAGAAGCTATAAATGAAAAAGAAAAAGGTTTTACAGACGGCCCTTTCTTCTTCTCTTTGGAGTTCTGGAGTTAGTGCATGTGAATGGTCTGCTAAGGTTCACTTACCTGTGTTACCAGCAGGGGGAGCTCCACACTCTCTAAGTATATCCAAACACCAAACTCACCTTGAGTCTGCAGGCATGATGCAGTCGATGAACCTTTAATCGCAGTCCAAACAACAGAGAAGAGGATTCCACACGTGGTCAAAATACACGTTTAATTCATAACGAAGCAAAACATCTCTGACGGCTGAATGACGGACAGAGGGCCAGCGATGAGTGAGGCGTGACAGCAGGTGTTTCTATGGAGGGGGATCAGTGACACGTGTTGATTTAGTGTTTGCTTATCTCTCAGGATTAGTGTTTTCAAATGTGTCCCAAATCCTCTTCCGTACATTTCCCATCCACCTCTTTTTCACGTGAGTTATTAAAGAAGGTGCAGTTTTCTAAATTAGAGCCACACATGTTTTCATATCTGACCAAAAGAGTTGTTTTTTTTATTCTGAGCGAGTTAGCTAGCAATGTTAGCGTTCAAATGATTACAGAGCGCTCGTTAACCAAATGATCAGAGGCTCCTTTCAGACAACAGTTCAGTGTGACGTGACGTAAACACCGAACACACCACATTATGAGGGTGAGAAGAGTCCACGCTGTAACCGTGAGATCTCCTTCAAGCGGGGGTGGAAAGTACTTTAGACACATTAGAGGTACTTGTACTTTACCTGAGTACTTTCTACTACGTAATGATTAGGAATGACATTTTAAAGCCAATTCTGTACTTTTTACTACATTTATTCAGCAGTAAATTCAGATTTTGAAACAAAATACTGAGGAAAATGTTTTTAAAATATGATTATTGGATATTTATTAAACTATTTAAGTCATTGTGTTCAAAGAATAATTGTAATTAAAACATATTAGGGAAAAAATAAAGTAAATATTGCCAGTAAATCAGCTTTTCTGTCAGAAAACGGTGTAAATGGAAATAAAGGGGGTTCTAACTGAGGGGCGGGCTCTCAGAATAAAATATAATAATCATCCAATAAGAGAAAAGAAATGTGGCTCTCCGTCCCGATCATTCCTATTCACCCACATCCCAATTAGTATATACACCTGACACAAAAAGTGAGGAAATCTGTGTTTGGTAGATTATTTCTATGTTGTAAAAATGCTTCTTGGCAATACATCTTATACCGTTGGAGAGCCTGTTCAGTTACCTTCTAAATGGTGACACATTTGTGACGAACAAGCATGTGTGGCAGGAGCAGCAGAGCGGAGTATGTAGGGTGCGCCCCAAATCTCTTTTGCTGTTGAGTCTTTTTGGTTGCGTTTGGTGGACTGGATGATTGAAGTCCCTAACCCTAACCCATCCCACAAATGCTTGTTCATCACAAATGTGGCACCAATTAGAAGGTAACTGAACAGGCTTTCCAACGGTATAAGATGTTTTGCCAAGAAGCATTGTTACAACATAGAAATAATCTAGCAAACACAGATTTCCTTACTTTTTGTGTTAAGATTATTTGATCAAACTGAATTGAACAGCATCTTGTCTCTGTTGCAGCTACAGCGCGGCGGCCATCATCACCCTGGAGCCGGTGAACGGCGGCACTCCATACCTGGATAAGTTTGTGGTGAGCAGCAGTAAGCAGGGCCAGGGAACCAGCCTCATCCTGTGGGAATGCATCCGGAGAGACCTGGGGAAACTCTTCTGGAGGTCCAGGACCAGCAACAGGATCACGCCCTGGTGAGACAAGGGACAGTTAATAAGTACAGTCAGTAGAGAAAATGGAAACGAGGGAAATGCAACACACCGATAAGCTGTACGAAAGAGACGGAAGTATACAAAAAAAGATATAGAAAGTTATAGAAAATCCACATACAAAGACAAAGTTAAATAAAGTCAGAAACTGAAAGAAAACCTCAGAATTATAAGTAAAACTACGGAAAGGTAAAAAGTCCGAATTCATCAAAAAGTCAGAAAACTGAAAAGTTAAAATAAAAGTCCAAAATCTGAAAGAATTAAAAAATGTTTAAAAGAGTCAATATTCCAGGAAAAATATCAGAATCTTCAAAAACAGTTGAAATGATGCAAAAAAACTGTTAATGTCAGAATTATTTTCTTTCAGTTAGAATTGTATCAACAAATCTAAAAGAAATGCAAAAGAATACTCAAATTATAACGAAAGATTAAGATTTCTAAAATATTAATCATGTCAGAGAAAAACAAAAAAAGGCAAATAAAAAAGTCAGAATTCAGAAAAAGAAATCCACCTGCAAAGACAACACTCTAAATATAAAAAGCTGAGAAGTCCGAATTTGGAAAAAAATCTAAGAAAAAAGTTAGACTTTTAACAAGAAATTCAAAGTTTAACTGGAGTCAGAATTATGCTGCACAGTAGTTAACGTTCATTATTACATGGCTTAGTTGAATACTCAATTCTGATTGGTCAATTCAGAACACGTGACACGTTGTTAATCCAGAACAGACAGACCGCTGTCAAGCACTTTTTGACCTTTGTTAAGGACGCTCACATCTGCACAAACAAGTCTGTTCGATTTAACCGTTTACAGTTCGGCTGAAAAGCAATCTGCATGCAGTTTGCTTTTCTAACTGACAAGACAAGAGCGACAAGAAAACAGCGGAGAAGTAACGGGCAGAAATCCTCCTTTTTACGCAGCGGTCCAGACATAGACATCAGACGGCGACACATATTCAGTGTGCAGTTCCTTTGGCATTAGGGCAGGGATATCTAGATACTCTCCAAGCTTTGACATCATGAAGTCTGCTACTTTTAAAGCAAGCAACGATGTTTTCAAATCTGTAATCAAAGAGGTCAGCAAAAACGCTATCGAAGCAGTTCCTGCCGTTGCTACGTTGTTCAAACGGTAACAACGGACTATTTTTCTTAGCGGATGCATGTCAATTTAAATCAAAACATACAACTATTTTTTAAATCATTTTCTAAATCCACAAAAGCATTTCAATTAATATTAGGAGTCATATCGTTACTTTGTTGAGAATGTGGCCGTGTGATAAGCGGGATGACGTACAGCGACTTCGTCATTATGCCGATCTAGATCCCTCCGCTTCACGCCGGGCTCCTGATCAGCCCGTCGGTGTTCTTTTCCCCATAATGACCGCGTCTCTGCACATTATCCCTTACTTATTTAAGCTGATGGTAGGAGCCAACATTCAGGGTGTCATTTATCACTCAGTCTCTTCTGTGCTGCCTCAGTCTGAAAGTATGTGGTCCAACCAGACGTGTATAACGGCTAATGGCAAAGACCTGCTGCTCTGCATTCTCCGGTCACCTTAAGAACGTTGTCTCCGTCTCTGCATTAAAATGTGTTTCTGCTCTTGCAATGCAGGTACTTCAAACACTGTGAAGGCAGCTTTAACAACGGGGCGTGGACCGTCTTCTGGTTCGGGCTGATGGATATCAGAGATTCCTACGAGCTGGTGGAGTTCACCAAGCACCTCCCTGACTCCTTCCACCTGACCCCCCTCAGCTGAAACACCTCCTGCTGTGAAGATTGAATCTGGTGCTCTGAGCTTTTATTCTGCGTTGAAACTCGATAGCCAACGTTACAGCGAGAATGACACGCTTTGACAGTCCACATTTTATTATTAAAAATAACTAAAATATATTTTTTTAAAGTCAGATTTCGGAGAAAAATCTAAAAAGGTCAGAATTGGGAAAAAAGGTCAGAATTCTTAAAAAAGTAAACAAATCTAAGAAAAAATCAAACATTATAAAAAAAGTCAGATTTCGGAGAAAAATCCCAAATGATATAAAAAGTCAGAATTATAAAAAGAAATCTAAATTGACAAAAAATGTTACATTAAATTAGAAAACCCTGAGTACAGGCAGCTGCAACACCTCAAGAGATTGAGTCTGATGTTTGCTCTGAACTGATTTATTTTTTATTTTGTCTTGAAACTCGATAGTCAATGTTTCAGTGAGAATGAAACGCTTTGAAAAGCAATACCCTGTTTGTATTGTTAGCGTAGCTCTTAGCATTGTAGTGCTCAGAGCTTTTAGGGTTTCAGAGGAATTCATATTTTTTGCATTTTTCACTCAAAATGCTGACTGGAAATTTCAAAACTACAGTCTAAGGCAGGGGTGGGGAAGCTTTTTCCTCTCAAGGGCCATTTCAATTTTTACAACATCCTTCGAGGGCCGTACAAATGATTGAACTCAACGTCTGCTTAAAAAACTCAAATCACAGCCCATTCATTTCGCATTTCTTTCAAGCTGTGCAAAAAAAAAGCAACCTCTTAACCCAGATATTTGACCATGACCCGCGCATTCATGCCCCGTGGCATGACCACCGAAACAGAAAGATATGGACACAAGATGTGTGCAAATGTATTTAGTTTCATATCCATGTGAACATGATTTAAGTGGGGTGGGGGGGGGGGCAGATCTAACCTCATCTAGGGGGGTTTGGGGGCATGCACCACCAGGAAGATTTTTTTTAAATGTTGAAGTTAAAAGCATCAATCTGGTGCACTTTGAGAGTAACATGAAGAGATCTATGGATACATCTCTCAACACCCAGATGAAACACAACTGGAAGCAGATCTTTTTCTTTATGGATATTTTACAAATCACTTCCCTTTCAAACTGTATTCTTGTTTATTAATAACAACTTTTTTTTAATGTCATATTAGTATTTTATATCTGTTTACTTTATTCTCTTATTTTTCTATAACTATAATGATCATATAAAGATGTGCCTTTACCTCACTGGTTGTAGAAAAAGCTTCTTATATTCGTTAGCATAGCTAGCTAACCAGATGCTAATAACAACAACGTTATTGACTGTATGATCAGTATGACAGATGAACAGATCGCCACTGGGCTTTCAACTAAAGACACAGCCACGCAGAAACTGCGGCATGTGTACAGCTCCTTATGGGTACTGCAATTTGTGAAGTCCCGGCCCGGAACCGCGTTCTGGTGCTCTCCGTTAGAACTACACTCCTGTCAGACGAGACATATACCACGTGATGACACGTTAGGCTCGTGTTGTGTTCAAGGACCCTGACCTTGGCCAGGAAAAACCAGCTTGTTTAATTTTTTTGCGGTCTAGATTTCTTGAATTTTTTTCTTTTTTGCGTGTGTTTATAAATTACCCCGAGGGCCGTACCAAATGGTCTCGCGGGCCATATACGGCCCGGAGGCCGGAGGTTCCCCACCCCTGCTCTAAGGCCCATTCCCAAACCGCCCCCCTACACCCCCCCACACCCTACCCCTCCGTTTGCGCGTTCACGCGGAGGGTCCGCCAAATTGAGGGCTGTTCCAAACCAACGAGTGTGGAGCGGTGTGGAGGGGGAGTGGGCTATCAAGCCCTCAAACAGCGAGTCTGCAGCGGTGCTGACTTGAGACCGGTCTCTACCTGTCCGGAGTCCCGCTGTGTGTGTCCGTCAGGAAACAAGCTGTTAACAAGTAGTTCCAGCAAACATCCACTGATAAACTGCGATGATAACAACCTCATGATAACCTCATATGTTTTAACTTAGGATCATACCTGTGTTTAGTCTAGAAAAAGGTAAATGTGTGCATTTTATTTATAAAGTTGTGTATATTTACAGACTGTTGCAAAAACTAAGAAGCTTATAAACATCAGGTTTAAAACTAAAAGAGCTTTACAGAAAAGTAACACAATGAAAGATGTTTGGAGTTTTATTTGAGTTATTAATTTACATTGTTTTGTCTAAGAGATGCTGATTTGAAACCGTTGTTAAATACAGTTACGGCATTTCCTGTTTCTGCCGGAGAGAGGGGAAGCCGTCCCAAAGCTTGCTGCTGTATTTACTCCCTCCATCTGACAGGAGGGAGCCTCGTTGAGCTGCGAGTGTGGCTACAGGGGGGGTAGGGTCGAGGGAGTGGTTTGGGATTGGGCCTTACTCTTTCGTGTAGGGTAGGAATTTGCCCCTCGGTCTGGCCTTTGTGCCCCACAAATAATTATACGTCCACGCGACGGCCACCATGGCCTTTGGGCCCCTCACACTGTTAACATCTCGAAGTTGCTTTAAAAGCGACAGAACAGTGTTTTCTGAACTGCATTATGCTGCGTTCACAACGGACGCGATGCGAATATTCGCCTCGCTCTAACCGCTGGAGTTTCACTGCGGCTGCCAGCTGTGTTTACTCCTGTCATTCAAACAGGACGCGCTGGAGAGGGCGGGGCTTATATCCATGTAAATACTGTGGTAGAAACCAACTATAAAAACATTTACATATGTTAGGTTATTTAATTGTAGTACACGTTTCTAAATGATGCCGAAGTAACAACATACAGATAACGGTTAGTAAAAACCATGAGTTAATGCTTTGACCAGTCTGCAGACAGACGGCAGGAAACACCTTTTTTAAATGCGTGTTTTCTGAATGGAGATCGGATCGATCAGGCTAAGCTAACCTGTAGCTGCTCCGTCCACACTCACAACAACCACATACAGACATAAATACACCAGCGACTGTATTCTCCATGACACAGACAGTCTTTGGTTTGTACTTGTTTCACTTCTGTCTAGTTTCTGAACAGATATGAGGAGCTGTGATCTCTGAGTGCTAACAGCTAACGGCTGATGGGTTTGTTTTTGATTCAACGTCAGTGGCTGAGATCCTCACTGCTGATTGATTGAAATATATTTTTGGAATATATTTGTTACATATTAATAGAATGTTAGATTTTTAGATTTGATTTTGGATTTGTGAATGGGAGAAGTAGTAGATAGAAAACACTAATTATTCAAAGTAGAGTATTTCATTTTATATACGGTAATACTAAGGAGGCATAGGCCTATATGATATCATTTTTGGCATTATTGATATTAAAAAAGTGATTTGTTTTCCATGTCATTCGTGTGTTTTTCTTATCAGAAAGTGAAGTTATTTATTTGTAAGCTCCAAATCCTAATTTTTAAAATGACGAAATTCCAAGCCTGGTGTGGACGGGTCAAACCAAACCTCAAATATACCAGGTAAATACTCAAAAACAAAGACTCCGAAACATTTAAAATGTATGTATTTAGTTTAGAGAGATATCAAATGTCCCTCCATTTGGATTACACAGTTCGAGCAAACACTTTCACGAGGTCCTGTCATGTTTTGCCAATAAACCTCACACCCACATCTTCACCCCTGCAGAGTGTTGTATCATCACTGACAACATTAAGCAGCATCACCAGCATACCCTGAACTGGTGTTGGGAACAGAAAAATGTGCAAGAACCAAATCTAAGAGCCGAGGTAACCCGAAGGTAAAAAGTTATTTCAGTTCTGCTTATCGGTCGTAAATGTCACGATCTGTCTGTGTTTTATGTTTTGTCCCGTGTAGATCTGTCTTTTTGGTTTCCTGTTTTAGTTTGAAAAGTGTTCACCCCCTGTCTTGGCTGTTGCTTCCTGTCTCTGTGTTCCCTCCTGCCTGATTACCTGATTGTGTTCACCTTGTGCCCCTGTGTGTTCTCCTCCCTCCTCCCCTGCGTCTGGTTTGTTTCATTAGTCCTGTGTGCATTTAGGTTCTGCTTTTCCTGTTAGTCTGTGTGAGATCCTTGTTTGTTGTTGACTGTGTTCACGGGGGAGTGAGTTCTGCTCTCTGTGTTTCTTGTAGCCTTGAAATAAAGTTATTTTCCGTTAAACCTGCATTTGGATCCTGCCTGCTTCACTCGACCCTGACAGAAGGATCTCACCAAGAATGGACCCAGCACACAGCCTGTACGAGGTGACGTACAATTTAGGTTGCCTCGGTGAGGAACGGTTTTCCAGATGCTCCTCCGGGTCAGTAGAAGTACTCAGATCTTGTAGTAAAAGTAGAAGTACTCAGATCTTGTAGTAGAAGTACTCAGATCTTGTAGTAAAAGTAGAAGTACTCAGATCTTGTAGTAGAAGTACTCAGATCTTGTAGAAGTATTCAGATCTTGTAGAAGTACTCAGATCTTGTAGTAGAAGTACTCAGATCTTGATTAAAAGTAGAAGTACTCAGATCTGGTAGTAGAAGCACTCAGATCTTGTAGTAAAAGTAGAAGTACTCAGATCTGGTAGTAGAAGTACTCAGATCTTGTAGTAAAAGTAGAAGTACTCAGATCTTGATTAAAAGTAGAAGTACTCAGATCTTGTAGTAAAAGTAGAAGTACTCAGATCTTGTAGAAGCACTCAGATCTTGTAGTAGAAGTACTCTGATCTTGTACTTTAGTAAAAGTAGAAGTACTCAGGCCTTGTACTTGAGTAAAAGTAGAAGTACTTGAGTAAAAGTAGAAGTACTCAGGCCTTGTAGTAGAAGTACTCTGATCTTGTACTTGAGTAAAAGTAGAAGTACTCAGGTCTTGTACTTGAGTAAAAGTAGAAGTACTCAGGTCTTGTACTTGAGTAAAAGTAGAAGTACTCAGATCTTGAGTAAAAGTAGAAGTACTCAGATCTTGAGTGAAAGTAGAAGTACTCGGGTCTTGTACTTTAGTAAAGGTAGAAGTACTCAGGTCTTGTACTTTAGTGAAAGTAGAAGTACTCGGGTCTTGTACTTTAGTAAAGGTAGAAGTACTCAGGTCTTGTACTTTAGTGAAAGTAGAAGTACTCGGGTCTTGTACTTTAGTAAAGGTAGAAGTACTCAGGTCTTGTACTTGAGTAAAGTACTCAGATCTTGTAGTAGAAGTACTCTGATCTTGTACTTTAGTAAAAGTACAAGTACTCGGGTCTTGTACTTTAGTAAAAGTAGAAGTACTCAGGTCTTGTACTTGAGTCAGAGAACAGCCGTGCGTAAAGGTGTCATGATTTTAGTTTTGGTTTTATTTCTCAATCCTGTTCTCCCGGTGTCTGCTCTTCCTTCCTGTGTCTGATGTTCTCATTGTGTTCACCTGTTGCCCTTGTGTTTCTGCCCCCCCTGCCCAGCTGTGTCTTGTCCTGTGATTACCCTTCTGTGTATTTATTCTTGTCTTCCCCTGTGCTCCATGTCGGATCGTCGTCTTTTTCCAAGTCCTTGTTACCTGTTCGTGGTCTGTCCTAGTAACCTGCCCTTGCTTGTAAGTTTGTTCATGTCTGTCTTTTTCCTTTTTTTTTTTTTTCTTTTCTTAATTTTTAATAAAGCTATCTTTTTGTTCCCTGACTTTTCAGTCTTTTTAAAGTGCATTTGGGTCCTGATGATATTCCCTAACCCTGACAAAAGGCGCTCCGGAGCGGCATACTGTTGGTCAGATCTCAGATGCATTATTCTTTCATTACCTTTTTTACTTCTTTCATGTTTTTAGAACTTACTTTGACACTTTCTTGGTGTTTTTGTCCCATATAGAGTGCCAGTTCACTTTTTCCTGTGCTATAAAGTGTATGTTGGTGGTTTCTGTTCCCATTGAACCATGTGTAAAAACGAATTGATCTCTTGGTCTCTTCTTGTCTCTCTACAGATGTGTGTCGGCAACATGCACCTTGTTGTTTTTCTCTTCCATTGGTGGAGATCTTTTAAGCCATGTTGTTCCACAAAGAGCTTTTAATCCAAGTGATCCAAAAACAAAGAGGTAAAGAGTTTTTTTTTAATCCTGATTACATGAAGTGCTGACGTTACTCCCCACGCCAGTCAAACCCCATTGTTCAAACTGTAGTGATCCAAACAGTGAGTCAAACAGTACTGCCCTCTGCAGGAGGTCAGACCTAGTCCCCACTGACTGAGCTGGTGCATCCCTACTGGAAATCTGCTCCATGCTACGATGTGCTAAATGTATATGTACAAACGTACCCTGCTATAGTTTACTCCAAATGAGACCATCATTGAAAAATGAACATCATGAACATCTGAAATGAAAAACACTTCATCTAGAGATTGAGAACTTGAACTCGTCAGGAAATGTTTCAGTCGGGCTTTGGACTGGGAGCCGTAGGGTCGCCGGTTCAAGTCCCCGAACAGACCTACATATGGAGTTAGGACTGCTACTTGGAGAGGTCCCAGTTCACCTCCTGTCCTGCCGTGGTGCCCTTGAGCAAGGCACCGGACACCCCGCCCTATGGTAACAGTTTAAAGCACCTCTGCTTCACTCGGAGGATACCGCATGGTTGGTCATTGTAGCTGTTGTCATGGGATACTTGATGACGTCCATGAAACCCCCAACTTTGCAGGTTGCCTCCCCCGAGTGATCTCCCCCCACCTGCTCCATGCACCTGTCCCACAGGTGCACTTCTCCTCAGAGACGCCTTCCCTGAGACTGAGTCTAAGGAGCTGATGCAGCGCAGACAAAGGTAGTTAAGGGTGGGTGCTTGCCATTGACTTGTTATCACAAGCAGAACATTGGAAATACTAGTGTTTATATTTAGCAATTGAACAAGAAGAGCTCAATCTTCTAAAGGTACAGAGCATCTCAGTAATACCAGGTATAATCTGCCCCCTGTAAAAAGAAGCAAAGCCATTTAAAAGAATTTGGATATTTTATTTATTGGATCACATCCTTGCACGGCACCTTTTTGATTTATGTTTGAAGCCTTTACCTCATCCTCACATCCTCACTACCAACCCTCCTATCTCCCCAACAGGACTGAGTCTGTGTTATCCACACGGCTGTTTGCTCCGTCTAACTCTCCCCTGCAGTACCCTATCCAGGGTTTCAAAGTACGACCTATGACCCCCACCTTCATCCCAGGTATGCTACACCGTACAGGTTGTCCTCTCATTACTCTCATTGTCACACAACAGAAGGCTGTGTTTAAAATACAATTTAAAAACTGATGCTGTATGGCTCGAGAACTAGTCAGACAGGAAGCTGGATTGTGATGTTTGGTTTGGTTTGATCACGCCCTGATATATTTGCATTACCTAGGTTTATTACAGTCAACAAATCCAGAGGTGAATGTGTGTACTTCAGTAAATGAAGAGTATCAAAGTACAATTCATGTTGATTCCAGGTCTAGCACTGCATGCAGAACAAAGAAAGAACTACACGGTTGGTGTGATCCCACAGATACATCTGATCTCCTTCAGAGTAACCTGGGTCCCTTCTTAACTTTAGCCTTCACTTTGTGATTTCCTCCGATCTCAAACGGTGTGGGCTATCTGTGCATCCCAGCTTCACCTGTGCTCTGGAGCCGCTGGTGGTTATTTCCATATTGGTGCCGACCTAAACTAACTGAAGATAATTCAACCTTTTTAATCAAACAATGCTAACGTTATGCCAAGAAGTAGAGTATGCAAATATTTTGATCGTTTTTCACCCATCGTCATCCCATGTTTTTTTTCTTGCAAAATAAATGAAGAAGATTAAAGATTTACTGAGTGTGTCGACTCTAGGTGTCCTTGAAAGTGTCCGAAGGAGTCCTGAGCACAGTGATTCCAGCTGAAGGAGCAAAGGTCCAAGGTGAGCTCTAACTAAATGTGACAGGTTAAACAAATGAAAGTATACACATTTTGAGGTTGAGGAGATAAACTCATAGTATGTTCTCCCCATGACAGGTAATGGTGAGAGCCGACTGATGGTGGAGTCCAGCAGCCTGGAGACCCTCAATGAGCTGCTGGCTGATGTGTCCTATACCAGCACTGTTTACCACATACACACCGGAGACCTCGGTATGACATGAAGAATTCTCTTTATATAAACAAATCTGTCTTTGTAGCAAGGAGATGCACAACATAACCCTCACCCTAACCCTAAAAGAGCAAATGTAATCTAATAGAATTACAAAGTTGTCAATGTTTTGTACAGGTTTGTTTGTATGAATGTGTGTTTCTGTGTGTGTTTAATCTAGTTTGTGAAATGTGTTAGTGTGCCCTACCTAATGTATTATCAGTGAGACACAGCTTTCCTCTTCTGTTCTCAGCATCCTTCCAGTTTGAGGACCATGAAGCTGTGTTTCCCATTACCATCAAACAGCCTCAACCTCCAGTCCTGTACCACATGGGAACAGGTGGGAGTTCACTCAGCGTGGGGACAAAACACTCATTGATGGCACGAAGTAGCTGCTTCTCTTCTTTGTGGGATATACATTCACGCATCAATCAGTGATCTCATATAAAAGCTCAAATGCTGTCCAGTATATTCCAGACTGCTTCACCAATCCTGTTCATGTTGACCAATGTAAAATCAGTCAAATCAGTTAGCATTGAAATAATCCATTCCTAATTCCAGACCCAAATTGAACAGATGGGTTCAGATCTGAGAACGTAAACAGAACAGCCGTGAGCTAACAGCATGGACAGAGGGTCTCATGATGTCTTCATGTGTCTTTTCTTTAAATAACTCTTCTTCTCTATATGTCAGATATCAACTCTCAAGTCACCATCACCACAAAGACGTTCCTGCGCTACCCAGAACTCAATGCGTTGTTGAAAAGCATCCGGCAGTTTTACAAAGACATAGAAGTCATCATCGCAGACGACAGCTTTGTAACAGAGAACATTCCTGGAGATCACATCCAACATTCCATCATGCCTCCAGCTCAGGTACATTTCAAAGTGGCACTATACAACACAGATGAGCATTAAATGGAATTTGAAGTTAGAAAATAGAAAGGCAGCGAGTTAACAAGAGGGGGGGGGGGGGGGGGGGGCCATAGGCAACCCGTTTGACCTCAACTGGACCGATTTATCTTCACACAACTTTGCAATAACTCGTTAAGGAGGTCAGCTTTAGGAAAAGGGCCACCGGGCGCCCACTTTCTCCCATCTCAAAACGGTCTCTACGTTCCAGTTATTAACTGACAACGATGGTCCAATCATGGAATCATATTTTCCTCCATCAGGGCTGGTTTGCTGGCAGGAACCTGGCGGTCTCCCAGGTCACCACCAAGTACTTCCTGTGGGTGGACGATGACTTCCTGTTTACAGAGTTGACGAAAATCGAAGAGATGGTGAGAGTGATGGAGGCGAACCCTGAACTCGACGAGGTAAGTCAAAGCAAGACACGGCAAGTTTATTTATATAGCACAATAATAAAAAAAATATGATGGGTATAAATTAGGGCTGTCAGTGGATTAAAATATTGAATCACGATTAATCGCACATTTTTGATCTGTTCTAAATGTACCTTAGAGGAATATTTTTAAAGTTTGTAATACTCTTATCAACATGAGTGGACAAATATGCTTTATGCAAATGTTTATCATTTGAACAATGACAAATATTCTCATGAATATTAAACACAACCTCTGAACATTACAAATATTCACCTCAATTCAACCTGGAACCTCTCATACAATAATAATAGTGTGTTCGTTCGTTGGAGCTATGTGTAACTCAAGGCATATGCTCGAACGAGAGCTGCCTGGACGCTGCAATCATGTTGCACTATCCGTGCTGACTTTTCCCACAATGCCCCTCTGTCTGGCTGCCTGCATGAAGTCAAGTGCTCGGCGCAGTTGTCGGCGAAATGTCACTCCTCTGTTTTCATTGAAAAAGCTCCTTATATCCGTTAGCGCAGCTAGCTAGCACCAGATGCTAACAACAATAAACGTAAGGTGTGCACGTTCTCTCTCACCCGCTCGCGCCACACATACACACACCCTCCCGGTCCTCCCGATGGCCAGTCGGTGCCTGCCGGTGAGCGTGGAAGTGTGGTCTGCCGCAAGCGGACGGCAGGAGCGGGGCTGTCAGCATCAGCTTGTAGATGTGATTTTAAACTCTATGCGCTCTGAAACTACGGGGCGGCCGAGGACAAAAAATACACATGCGCTAATCGCGTTAAAATAGTGGCGTTAATTTATTTTTGCGTGAATGCGTCATTAACGCGTTAACTTGACAGCCCTAGTATGAATACAAGAATAATAAAAAATGCAAGCATGCAGCGTTGAGCGGGCCTTCGAAGCTCAGATGCAAGGAAGGGAAAGGAGGAGGGGTATTGGGTATACAGTATATCGGGAATTGAGAGAAAGACAATATATGTTAAGGAAGGTGAATTGACTGTTTTTATTTTATTCGAACCTTTCCAACGGGTTAAACGTCAACATAATACATTGGTTAATATATCATATATATTTATATTACAATGAGAACAGTGGTCCGCCTCTCTAAGAACGTCATTGATATCACAATTGCAATATTCGTCAAAATCGTCACAATAACTTATGGTAACACGAGAAGGGGGGTCTTGTATTTTGCTGCATGCATGATTATTGACTCGGGTGACAAACAGTGATAATGTAAAAATACGTGATATTCAATTTTTAAATTCGACTATATTTACATTCACTTTTGAAATAGGCTGTTTATAGATTAGATTGAGCTGCTCAGCAAAGAGTATATTCCTGCTCTCTGATGAGAGCTCGAGGAACCTGCAGTGCTTGTGTAAGTGACTTTGCCCCACTGAGGAAATGTTGAGCTGATTATATGCAGCTGCGGAGTGAAATAACTTGCACTGGATGTGGGGAAAGTTGGTGTAGGCTTTGGTTCCAGATGGCTGAGGTGGGCTGGTTCAGGAGTTGGACCGGGAGTTGGATCAGGAGTTGGTTCCGGTGCGAGGCACTCTCATGACGTGGACCCTGGCCTCGTCGTCCAGCTCCTCCAGGACTCGCTCCTGTTTGACGGACACGATGGTGTAGCTGACTGAACAGCTCCAGGTCAAAGAAAAGCAACTGCATCCTTAAGAACCACAACATTCCATTATCCCGGGGAAATGGAAATGTCAAAAATATGCATAACAGTCCAGCAGATATGTGAAAGAATTGTGCTTTTGATGATAAAAACATGAACGTTGGCACACTGTTAGAGCATGCCCTAAGCACGATGTGTGGCTATAGGGCCATCGCATATTTGTCCAATGGAACCGATTTTGAAAATGTCTGCCATTGGTTGTTATTTTAACAGTAGCTTAGGATCTAGACCACCTAGGGTCTTGATTCTGGTGGATAATCATACAGACTAAATGAAATGGGATAAAAAAATTATAATATAAGCGGTTAAAATAGAAATGTGCTGAGTAGAGAAATGCAATACAAATATTTATGGTCTACTGAAAAAACTGAAATGTTGACTTTAATTAAATGTATTTTGTCAACAAATTTCACATAACTGTATTAGGTTAGTGGAAGGCAATAATATTAAGTTGAACCTAATACTTTTTTATCTAAACTTAATATTATTGCTTTGAACTAACTAATACAGTTACGTGGAATCTGTTGACATTTGATTAAAGTCAACGTTTCAGTTTTTTCAGTGTAACATGAGAATGTAAAGTTAAAATGTGCAATTAAAGATAAGAGTTACATAAAAAATGGTTATATTTCAATATGAAGTGGTGTATAAAGATATTCATATTCTCAATAATACATGATGATGAATAATTTGACATATATTTACCTACACGTATCTGAGGTATGAGCTTTATTTTCTAAATGTAAAGCGAAAAAGGTTTCCTGATAAGAGCAAAGTGGTTTTCTATCGTCTGTTGTCTTCATGATGGATTGAGAGTTAAGCATTTGGTAGTATGTTTAGGAATGTCTGCTAATAATCGGTGTCAACTAATCCCATTCAAACACCAAAAAGTGTGACTGACTGAAGTGAGGATTAAGTGGGGCATGCTTCTTTATCTACAGGGGAAATGAATGGTCATTTAATCTGTTGAAAG
Organism: Notothenia rossii; assembly: GCF_949606895.1. NCBI lineage: Eukaryota > Metazoa > Chordata > Actinopteri > Perciformes > Nototheniidae > Notothenia > Notothenia rossii. The sequence continues at coordinate 1,372,584 of NC_136906.1, read as the reverse complement.
TATGAAATAAAGAATTGTAATCTCTTATCCTTTCAAATGAAACTAAGAATACCTGCTTTTTATTTCTTTGCTACGACGCATCAAGTATTATTTTAACAACTTTCAATTTCAGTTGTTTATATACTAAGGCTGTAAAATGCTAAATTATGCCGTTTAAAAAAATCAATATTTAAATAACAGTTCAACAAAATGCCTGTTACACTGCAGAGGCAATATGCATTATGACATGGGCTCTGGCGCCCTCTGGTGGCAAACAGCGATAATGTAGAAATACATGACAACTTTAGTTTAAATTGGACCAAATACACATTTAAATTAACTTAATTAAAGTGTATTATAGATTAGATTGAGCCACTCAGCAAATTGAACATTAACATTCCTGGTGTCTGGTGATTCAAGACTTTTCTTCGACTTGAGGAAGATTTTGAATGCAAGACTTTTACTGTAACAGAGTATTCCTACAATCTGGTACTTCTACTTTTACTCAAGTACAAGATCTGAGTACTTCTACTTTTACCCAAATATCTCTGAGTACTTCTACAACCTTTCCCTAAAACACTCAGGTATAGTACTTCACAGTTGTACTTCAGTGCAGTACTTTGCATACACTTATCTAGGGGGGGATATTGCATTTTGCTTCATACATTATTGACATGGGCTCTGGCGTCCTCTGGTGACAAACAGTGATAATGCAAAAATACATGATATTTAATGTTTAAATTTGAACAAATTTACATTTAAATTTACCAAATTTTGTTTAAATAAGTTGTTTATCGATACAATTGAGCTGCGCAGCTAAATGTATATTCCTGCTCTCTGGTGAGAACGTGAGGAACCTGCAGTGCTTTGGTTAGTTACTTTGCACTCCTGGAAAAAAATCACGATAATAGTAAAACCACATAAATTGAAGTATTTGAGTTTCTATACAGCCTAACACTCTCAGGTAAAGTACTTCTCAGTTGTACTTCAGTGCAGTACTTGTTAGTGACTTTGCCCCACTGAAGGATACACATGCCGACAACAAACGCGCCTATCAGCAGACCGGTGCCCAGGTTCCTTGTGCGCAGGCGCGCTGCGTTCCTCTTCCAGTAGTCCAGCTCCTGCTTGTGGCGGGGCAGCAGCTTCTCTGCCGACGATGGTGAGGCTTTAGCGGACTCTTCTGCTCCTTTCTCCGCCATGACCGGTTGGATAATCAGCTGCTGGAGTCACAGCTCTCACCGGAAGGGAAATGGTCTTCTTCAGGCTCTGTTCAGGCACACTAGACACAGTTTAGTGTGTTGCTGCCTCTTGTGGTGCAGAAACCACATTGTTAGTTGTTCTCTGGGAGCAACACGACACATACACACACAGACACACTCCCCCTCTGTTCTTTTTAGATAACACATTTATGAGAAGAAAAGTCAAAACTTCTGAGAAAGCGGTCAAGATTTGGAGGAACAAATGGTAATAATAAATTCCATTGAATTGATTTATTTAAAACAAGAGACAGTGTATATTTAAGTGGTGGTTCGACCCTCCGCTTCGCGTCGGGCCGAACCACGCCCCTTAGCTGTGATATAATGAGCATATACCACGGCCTGTCGTGAGCTATTGCTTTTATAAAACGGTTACCAAGTGTGGCAATATGAAAGAAAAATACACACTCTAATTTAAATAGTTTTTATTAGTAAATAATGATGTTCAAAATAAAATAGTCCCTCCGTTGCCTTCTGCACAAAACATAGTGCAAGGTGGTTGCTATGCAACAACACTAACAGCAAGCGAACATATTAGACAGAGAGCGTTGATCCATTATTTTGCTGTTTATTTACATTAATGTGTATGTTGCTGTTTATTGTGCTTCCACTGAAAAACTGTCCAGCATCAGTAGCATGGCTTACGTGGTCACTTGTATAGGTTGAGGTTGTTCGAGGCTGTTGCTTGGCGTGGCGAGAATATTGCTCCACTTTCTCCGGTCCCCGAGATTCGGCTTCCAGTAGCTCTGGAGAGAGCTTTCGCACCTGTGGCCACTAACGGTCATAATTTCTCTGCTTTGTTTCAAGACCCGCATCAGAAAGCTTTTGAATGGTGGTACTTTTCCAGTTGGTCTACCTGCTCTTCACGTAGCTCTGCATGTCGTAGTTTAGGTATTTTTTTTCTGGAGATAGGCACTGCTCAATCCACTCATCCATACTATAGTAAGACCCCCCCCGGAGGTCGAAGTTAATCTTAAATGTTTCCATTTTAAGCTTTGTAAGTTTGTTTCGTAACGGAAGAAATTTAAATATATTTATAAAACTGACAAGTCAAATCAAGCAATCTGATTGGTCGATTGCGTTTTTGCGGACCTCTTTGATTACAGATTTGAAAACATCGTTGCTTGCTTTAAAAGTAGCACAATTCATTATGTTAAACCTTCAAAAGTATCTAGATATCCCTGCCCTAATGCCAAAGGAACTGCACACTGAATATGTTTTGCCGTTTGATGTCTATGTCTGGACCGCTGCGTCAAAAAGGAGGGCTTCTGCCCCGTTACTTCTCCGCTGGTTTCTTGTTCCAGTTTGCTTTTCAGCACAACGGTATACTGTTTTTCTCAGACGCGGAGGGATACTGACTTGTTGTAAAAAGTAACTTACAATTCTACCCGTGGTATACGCTCAGTATATCACGGCTAAGAGCCAATCAGATTGCTTGATTTGACTTGTCCGTTTTATAATAATAAACATATTAAAAACATGTAAATGTCTTGAATGAGCCAAAAGGCTAGTTCTCACCGAGAGTCCCTTTGCCAGATGGAGATCCTACAAGCACGAATACAAACACCACCACATGGTTACAATACACGACATCACTGAATACAGAGGCCTGCACTACGAAGCAGGATGTTTGCTTAGCGAGCTAACTTCAGGGAAAACTCTGTTTCCGGCCCGAGCGGGCTAGGTCTCCATGGTAACTTATGCTGTGCGGCTAACCTGGGGCCGATACTACGAATGGAGATTTTCGTTTAGCAAGCTAACTTCTGGGATTTCCGGTACTACGAAGCTGGTTCACTTTTTAGCGGGCTAGATAACTTATTCTGAACGGCTAGCCTGCGCCGGAGCAGGATAGGTTCCAGGATAAGAGATCAACTGTGCGGAGTTCTTCTTCTTTGATAAAGAAAATACAGTTTAAACTGCCGTTGCAGGAAAGACGGCCGGCCAAAATCAGCGACTGTGTGAACGTGAACATTAATAGAATATCACCTCCCATCTTGAAGGATTATTTGAATTATTTGAAGTATTAAAGTAACGGGGTATGACAGGAAAGTAAAATCTGGTATATTCATTTTGGTGTCACCTTATATATGTTCATGTGTGTTAAATTTGAAGGGACAAAGTATCCTTTCCTCCCCCAATATATTGAGGTGAATTCCTTGTGTTTAGAGAGAGAGGTGAGAAGGGGACACCATATTTGGAGATAGTGCCAGACGCTGGAATGCTTCCCTCGTAAAAAATGGGTGTGTGTGACACAATCTTGTAGCAGATGTGTATGTGTTTTCATTGCAGTAAATAGATCTGCTACATGATTACTGGTCAACTATACCTCTGTTCTTATTCTTTCATGTGTGGGTACTAAATGGCTACAAACATTGTGGAGAAATTAGCTTAAACATCTTTTATTACTCTATATGAAATGGAAACAGTTTTTATGACAGGGACGAGAGAGGTGGGGGAGGGACGCATTCCAGGAGTTTCAGCATGTCAATTGTCAGGGGAATCGACTTGTTTTCAATAGAGGTGTGTGGTTAGTTACTTTGTATTAATAATAGCAGTATGTGTAAAGGAAGCTGGAAATATACAATGTGAAACCTTTTATTTGAAGTAAAGATGTGAACAATAGCTCAAACAAATGGAAGGGCCATAGGTAAGCCTGAGAAGTTTGACTATTTGAAAAGCATCTCTAATACCGCTTAAGAGCATAGGTAATGTGTTCCTCGTTGTTATTGATATGAAAGTAATTAACATGTATTACGTATATTTAGCCAACTATAACAACTATATTTTAAAACATACTTTTAACTTGTGTGTGGTAACCTGAAGGGCCATAAACTGGGTGGGGGGGATGGACCCAGGGACAAAGGGCCATAAACGGACTGGGGGGCTGGCTACAAGATGTGAGCGGGGTTTCTTCTGCTGTGTCGCACTGATTGGGTGCGACAGGCCATGTGTTGATCTCTGCCAATAAGATGACCTCTGGGGGAATGCACGTACACACCTCCTCCTGTGTTTTAGTATGAAAGCCTGTGTTTTCCTTTGGTTCGCGCTCTTGTTTTTCACCAGCCGTTCCTGAGACCTGTCTCACACACGTGGTAGAACCTGAGCCCGGAGTACTCTGCAGAGTGCTTCGTGATTTCTTTGTATTTTGTATCGTTACTGTATATCATTAAAAGCCGGACTTTTGTTTAACTTGTATTCTGGTGTTTCTTAATCCCTCTCTTCTCCCGAATTCACCTAGCTTGTTAAACGACACGCGGAGACGAGGTTGGTTTGCAACATCCTCCAAATCTCCAACAATCTTCAGAGCAATCTGACTATTAGAACATTAGCGTTAAGAAAGCTTACTTAAATATCTGCCACAACATAAGTAACCGGATCAGAGTAACATTAAGTACAGTCCGCGGCATATCACATCATAATGTATCATCTCCTTATCTGAGTCAGCTGAGCCGTATCTGGCCGTGCAACACTCACAGTGTCACATACTGTATGCAGAAGGATTATTTGAAGCAACACATTAAGTTGAGGAAACACTCGAGTCAAATGTAATGAAAGTCAGATGGTGTCTTAGACGGGGCAGTATTAGCTTTGTTCGTTATTCTCGCATCCAGGAGAGAAGCTTAGGATAAATGAGACCAATGGAGTCTCTGGCATAATGTTCAAATGGGTACTTTAATTAAAATGGCGCGGTAATGTTACAAGCAGAGATATGGTTCAGAGAGAGAAACTGCAGTTCCCTCTCGCAGTCGCGGCCGTGAAGAAAGAGGCTCCACAGAGCTCCGTCACCTGACTATATATCTCATTTGGCTCCTCCTCTTCAATGGCGGCTGTGGCGTAATCTTCCGCCCCAAGCCCCCAGGAAGTGCACCAGACTCTGATGAGAATATTCGTTGTGGCCAAACGGCGGTACTACACTTCCTTTAGGTTGCTGGGCCCGGAAACACTTTTTCCCATTGACTTACATTGGGAAAGAGACGTCTGTAAATCGTTGGATAATTTTTTTTAAACTAAATAAACTACCCAGTATGAACGTTTGTATAGCTCTTATTAAAAACATTCGGTCCTCAAGTTGTAAAATGTGCTAATAACGTTATTCTGAGAGTTATTTTTCTCTGCATTATGAACGCGCATCTAACCCACGGGACCGCGCCGCCCGGCACCTTCATGTTACGTGTTCTGACTGTAACAGTTTGGAGAATTTAGCGGTCTGGTATAGTACACAGTTTATATATATATATATATATATATATATATATATATATATATATATATATATATATATATATATATATACACATACAATAACACCCCTTTTTGTTAAATACAAAAAGGGGTGTTATAGTATAGCATAATTAATAGCTAGCCGTTAGCTGCTAACTGCCGCGGCCACCTCGTTAATATCAAATCCATTATAACAAATCCAATACATAGACTGTATATATAAAGATCCAATACCATGCTGTCATGAACGCGCGGTGCTGTTACGTGTACGCAAATTGACGTGCTTAATGTGAACGAGCCTTTTGGGGTCCGTGGTTAAAGTTGTGCATGCTCTATGAGCGCACATACAGGTACTTCTCAGGCATGCTGGGTAATCTGTGATGTTTCGCTCTCTCAAAAGTTGGCCCATTTTATCATCATGCGCCAATGAGCAACTCTCATAGTAGTGAATGAGGCCCCGCCTCCCATGCTGTATCCAGTTCTTATTATACATCCATGTAGGATGTATAATAAGAGGATTTTGACATTGTACATTCAATACATAACTAAACACGCCTTTTCTCCTCATATTCTCTTTTATGACTTTTCATTTATTGCATTTTAACGGCTGTAATCGATATTTTCCGTACAACCTGAAGTCAAACTACTGTTGGTATTTTGCAGACCCCTTCCGGAATAGCTTTTCAAAATAAACTTTAACCACAGGCGAAAGCTAACTGGAAGTATTTTCACAATAACAACAGTTATAGCATTACTGTATGTTTAAACTCTTATATCATTAAATATTGATTTTAATTTCTAACAGCAGTGATATCATAAACCTGTTCATTCAAACACTTGTTCTGTTACCAGCTGTATTCACCTTGCAGGTGCAGCTATGTGGCTTTGATCCTGGATCAAGAGTTTAAGTCATGGATGTTTAAAGTTTAACTTCTTCATAAGTCTAATATTATAGTTGACTTTTCATTCAGGAAGTATGACGCTGCGCTGTCAGTACGCTTCTCCATGTTTGTGATTGGTCGAATGCTCCAAATACCACCCCTTTCATGTGAACGCACCTAACTAGATAGGACACGGCTGGCTTAAGCGATCCACTTGATAACCAGCGTCGTAGGACCGTTTAGAGAGAGCGCGTATGTTTTGGATTAGACCAACCGGCTAACTCAAACATATCCAGGTTAGGTTGAACCAGCTTCGTAGTACAGGCCTCTGGTTTCACCTCTCTAAAGACAGTCTAGTTTTACAACAGGACAAACATCACATCATATTTACATTAATTCATTTTGTATTCAAAGTGAAACACACATGAGGTTCAGTCCAGGCCTCAGTAGACTGGAGTCTTTGAGGAAACTATTTATTTAATGAGAGTCCTCATCCTACGCATTCAAGTACAGTGTTAAATAGTGGCTCATTGAAAACCAACAGTGTCATCACTGGTGTGTGTGTGTGTGTGTGTGTGTGTGTGTGTGTGTGTGTGTGTGTGTGTGTGTGTGTGTGTGTGTGTGTGTGTGTGTGTGTGTGTGTGTGTGTGTGTGTGTGTGTGTGTGTGTGTGTGTGTGTGTGTGTGTGTGTGTGTGTGTGTGTGTGTGTGTGTGTGTGTGTGTGTGTGTGTGTGTGTGTGTGTGTGTGTGTGTGTGTGTGTGTGTGTGTGTTGGATTAGACCAACCAGCTAGCTCAAACATATCCAGGTTAGGTTTACACACACACACACACACACACACACACACACACACACACACACACACCAGTGATGACACTGTTGGTTTTCAATGAGCCACTATTTAACACTGTACTTGAATGCGTAGGATGAGGACTCTCATTAAATAAATAGTTTCCTCAAAGACTCCAGTCTACTGAGGCCTGGACTGAACCTCATGTGTGTTTCACTTTGAATACAAAATGAATTAATGTAAATATGATGTGATGTTTGTCCTGTTGTAAAACTAGACTGTCTTTAGAGAGGTGAAACCAGAGGCCTGTACTACGAAGCTGGTTCAACCTAACCTGGATATGTTTGAGTTAGCCGGTTGGCCTAATCCAAAACATACGCGCTCTCACTAAACGGTCCTACGACGCTGGTTATCAAGTGGATCGCTCAAGCCAGCCGTGTCCTATCTAGTTAGGTGCGTTCACATGAAAGGGGTGGTATCTGGAGCATTCGACCAATCACAAACATGGAGAAGCTACTGACAGCGCAGCGTCATACTTCCTGAATGAAAAGTCAACTATAATATTAGACACATGAAGAAGTTAAACTTTAAACATCCATGACTTAAACACTTGATCCAGGATCAAAGCCACATAGCTGCACCTGCAAGGTGAATCCAGCTGGTAACAGAACAAGTGTTTGAATGCGTACATGAACAGGTTTATGATATCACTGCCCCGTCTAAGACACCATCTGACTTTCATTACATTTGACTCGAGTGTTTCCTCAACTTAATGTGTTGCTTCAAATAATCCTTCTGCATACAGTATGTGACACTGTGAGTGTTGCACGGCCAGATACGGCTCAGCTGACTCAGATAAGGAGATGATACATTATGATGTGATATGCCGTGGACTGTACTTAATGTTACTCTGATCCGGTTACTTATGTTGTGGCAGATATTTAAGTAAGCTTTCTTAACGCTAATGTTCTAATAGTCAGATTGCTCTGAAGATGGGAGGTGATATTCTATTAATGTTCACGTTCACACAGTCGCTGATTCTGGCCGGCCGTCTTTCCTGCAACGGCAGCTTTTCTGTATTTCCTTTCTCCTGTAATATGACTTGATCGCTTCAAACTCCGCACACTGTTGTTATCAGCTGTTCCACCATGGTTTCTACCTCAACCTGTAATCGATGTATTCTTATTGAAACGGTTACATTCAATGAAAAATAAAATCAATGTGCAGGCTTACGTGAAAACTGTTCTACATGAACAACACGGGCAGTTTATACAGATATTTACTGATAAGCTGATTTTCAAGTTTCTCAAACAAGGATTTAACATGGATATTAAATAACTCAACATTAGGTGGCGATATATGCTCCAAGTGGAAGCGATTCACCATTAAAGCAAAGAAGAAGAAGTTCATCTCTTATCCTGGAACCTATCCTGCTCCGGAGCAGGCTAGCCGTTCAGCATGAGTTATCTAACCCGCTAAGAAGTGAACCGGCGTCGTAGGACCGGAAATCCAGGAAGTTGGCTCGCTAAGCGAAAATCCTGCTTCGTAGTACAGGCCTCAGGACAGAAGGGCCGTTTCTCAGTCTCGAGGAAACTGGCTTCCAAGCCAAAATTTCAAGGATGCTACGTCATCGAGTGCCGCCGAAGGACTGTTCCAATCTCCAGCATACTTGGAATTCCACCGAGGCCGCCTCCTTGGTTTGGGGTAATTTTGAGGCTGCACATGAGTAGACTTCGCGTCCTTAAAATCCCCACAATGCTTTGCGCACGGACCAATTTCCCCAAATCTGTGGCGGAAAATGTAAGGCGGGGCCTCTCATGTGACGCACACTTGCACACTTGCTAGCCTGTTCCACTCTTCGTTTTCTGAATGCCAGGAAGGATTCTTGCCTCGCTTCTGAAGGAAGTGACTCGGAAGACATATGCTACCAAGCAAGCATCCTCCCGACTGAGAAACGGCCAGGATGTTCTGTAACGGATCACGTGGGGAGAGTGCACACCCACTTTTAATCATAGTCAAAACCAGCGGCTCACATCAACAAAGTCCATTTCAATCAGAGACAGGCTCCAATGTTATTTATTGTAAATAGTTAAATACTAAACAAAACAGGGATCTTTTACCCAAGATCATCTATTAGATCAAAGTAACACACAGATGCAACACTATGTGATGATTTTAAATAATGCACTTATGTGATTGGTCGAAAGTGGCAGAGGAAATCTGAAAGGCTCCCGATAATTACAAGAGAAAATCCAAATTGTTAGAAAAAGTCAGAATTGTTAAAAAATACAGAATTATAAGAAAAAAAGTCAGGATTGGAAGAAAAAGTCAGAATTCTACTGGCACCATATCTTTGTCATACTCAAGGTGGGATGGTGAATTTGTTTTTCAAATTAAATGGTGTGTGTGTGTGTGTGTGTGTGTGTGTATAACTTCCTGTCCTGCCTTTACTTTTCCTGTAAAATATTTTACTTTACCGGGTCATTAAACTCCAATAGAAACCTTCCTGAGGGACAAAGAATATTCAAAAAGCCATGGATGTCACGGTCACTCTGCAAGCCAGCTGGGTTTTGCAGCTGGGTTTCGCCCACACAGAGTGCATCTGAGCTGTGATTGGTGCAGCCAGTCCGTGAATCTAGTATTTTAAATATCATCACCTGAAAACCCAGAGACTCAGCGCTGGCTTCCAATCCGTCATCATCCAAGGTGAGTGCTGGATTTTGTATTCCTTGTTATTCCCTGTACTTTGAACTGATGTCTTGCTTCCAGACTGCAGTGGGTTTAAGGGCAGCACTACAGTTCAGTTAGCAGTAAAGTCAGGTGTTTAAGTGTTGGATAAAGAGCAGAGGTGGTAGAGAGCCATACTCAAAGGTTAAACTGTTTCATTATAATTAAATCTCCAAGGTAAATGATGAAATGCCTTTTGAAAAACTTTGGATAGTTTTAATCGTATCAATATGTCAAAATAACGTTTTGCTGAACTGAGAAAAAGCTGGCGTTGATGTCGATGTCTTTTTTTATTCTAGAAAGTCAGAAGTAACAAGGAATCATGTGTGAAGAAATAAAGTAGTAGTATAGAAATAATCATTTTGAGATTTAGTTTAGTCAAAAATATCTTGTACAAATACCAGATTCATTACGATAATCCAATCATTTCAATAAAAGCAAAAGCGGCATCAATAACATTTGCATGATTGACAATTGAATGCAACTCACTTTAGAAATTATTAGCCGAAACAAATAGTACTTGGTTATACTTTTCAAACAGAAATAAAAAATGTTAATAAATATTTAAATATGAAATTGAACGGTTTAACCTGCTGATACTTAGCTGAGAAAGTGCTGTCGGATTATTCATATTTAAAAGGAACCTTTTTGAATACACACACAGAACAGTATAAATACAGGTATACAGGTAAAGGTGCACACACGCACTGAGCTACTGCCGCCCAACCATAACTCTGATAATGGTGGGATGTTCAAAGTTATTTTTGCAGACTACAAAGTAAACATACATATAAATGCTGATGTGACTGCAGGTCTGTGGAAACCATGATGAGAAAACCCTCCGTCCTGCTGCTGCTGCTGTTTGCTGCCATGTGCGGGTCTACTCTGAGACCTAGCTTTTATTATTACAATAGGCAGAAGACATGGAGGGAAGCACAGACCTTTTGCAGAGAACACCACAGTGATCTGGCCACCATCAGAGCCGGAGAAGAGTTCGAGAATTCGTTTCAGAATGACTTATGGATCGGTTTGTTCAAAGAGACTTCAGACTCCGAGTGGAAATGGTCGGAAACAGACGAGATCGCCAATTTCACCAACTGGGCAGTCGGTAAGTCTTGCAAGCACGAAACTTTAGGATATACTTTGAAGAGTCTTCTCCTGCTGATGTTCAGGTGTATATCAGTATGTAGTGTCTCTACTTTAAAGAGTCCTCTCCTGCTGATGTTCAGGTGTATATCAGTATGTAGTTTCTCTACTTTAAAGAGTCCTCTCCTGCTGATGTTCAGGTGTATATCAGTATGTAGTGTCTCTACTTTAAAGAGTCCTCTCCTGCTGATGTCCAGGTGTATATCAGTATGTAGTGTCTCTACTTTAAAGAGTCCTCTCCTGCTGATGTCCAGGTGTATATCAGTATGTAGTAGGGCTGCACGATATGGGCCAAAATTCATATCTCGATATTTTTTAGCTGAATGGCGATATACGATATATATCTCGATATTTTTTCCGTAAAGTAAAAACAAAACAGACAGTCCTAGTTTGAAGCCAAACCTCACACAGGCACTTTATTTAACGTTTAGAAGCTGCACATCAACATGCATGAAATAATTCAGGAACAAAAACTACCAGCATAAATAAATAAAGATACCATTCTTCCTTCTTTCTTGCATCCTCCCTCATTCCCTCAATTACTGCTTTCTCCCCCGCCTTACTTGCTTCTTTACTGCCTTCCTTCCTTCTCTCCCCCATCCTTCCTTCAATCTTCAAATCCTTCTTTCCCTCCCTCCTTCTGTCCTTCATTCCTCCCTCACTCCCTCTGTTCCTTCTTTCTCCCCCCCTCCTTCCTTGCTTCTTTCCTTCTATAATTTCTTCCCTCCTTGCTTCTTTTCTCCTTACTACCTTCATTTCATATTCTTTCTGTCCCTGATTTCTTTCTTCCATCCTTCCTCCCTCAATTCTTTCTTTCTCCCCCTCCTTCCTTGCTTTAACCAACACGCCTTTAATTTACACATTACACAACACATGCACATAGTTTATCCGTTTAAGTTATTTATTTTATTAACATTATTTTCTAATTTCATATTAGTTAATTCAATATTGTACTCACCGATGGCCAGGTGAAGTCTGTGTCCAAAACACTGCATCCTCATCCACTTGTTAAGTCGCGCTGCTTTAACCACATTAGTCCCGTTGTCTGTTGTTATAGCGACCAGTCCCGTTGGTTTGAGCTTCCAGTTTACGAGGACATCCTGCAGGGCTTCAGCTATGTGTTCCCCGGTGTGGTCCTGGGGAAAGTAGCTGGTCTGGAGACAGGCACTTTTAATTTCCCACCCATCTAGGAAATGTATTGTCACACTCAGGTACGGCTCGCAGGTCCTGCTGGACCAGATATCGGTGGTCAGTGCGAAGTGAGACACTAGAGCGAGCCGGGCGAGGAGACGCTCTCTCACTTCGGTGTACATCTCGGGCAGGGCTTCTCTTGCAAAGTAATTTCGACCAGGTAACTCGTACCTGGGGTCAACAGCTTTTAGCAGCTTTACAAAGCCGGTCTGCTCCACAGTCGACGTGGGGACCATGTCTTTGGCTAAGTGATATGCCACTGCCTTCGTTATTTCACGCCACTTTTCGCTTTTTTTTTCATAAGGCACACCACGTGTGAGTGAGTTGTGTAGCGTGATTTGCTTTGAGGCAGGAGGCTGACAAGTCTTCACGGTCTGGGTTGCAGCACGCAGTTTAATACACTCCTCATACTGCACTTTGTGCTTCTGTTGTAAGTGGTGGAAGAGATTTGTTGTGCTCGACCCTTTCGTTGCAACTTTTTTCCGGCATTGTCTACAAAGTGCATTTTTCTGCTCCACGTCTGCCGCTTGAAAACCAAACCATCTCCAAATGAGAGAGCCGTTTGTTTTCTTCTTAACAACCAGTTCATCCTCGTTTTCTGTATCACCTTCTCTCCTTTCTGTCTCCTCCTCTATCTCCGGATTGTTCGCTGCTGCTGCCATGCTTCTTCATGCAAATGTCGGGAGGTGGGGGCGAGGGGGTAGTGAGGGGGAGGCGGCAGGGCGCCGTTGCTGCTGCTTGGAGATACAGAGAGGCGGGCCGCGGGGCAGAGAGAGTTTGCAGCGGAGTTTGCAGCAACTTGCAGCTTGTTTTAATATATATCGATATATACGATATGATGTAATCCTATATCGCGCATGAAAATATATCGATATAAATTCAAAACTCGATATATCGCCCAGCCCTAGTATGTAGAGTCTCTACTTTAAAGAGTCCTCTCCTGCTGATGTGCAGGTGTATATCAGTATGTAGTGTCTCTACTTTAAAGAGTCCTCTCCTGATGATGTTCAGGTGTATATCAGTATGTAGTGTCTCTACTTTAAAGAGTCCTCTCCTGCTGATGTTCAGGTGTATATCAGTATGTAGTGTCTCTACTTTAAAGAGTCCTCTCCTGCTGATGTTCAGGTGTATATCAGTATGTAGTGTCTCTACTTTAAAGAGTCCTCTCCTGATGATGTTCAGGTGTATATCAGTATGTAGTGTCTCTACTTTAAAGAGTCTTCTCCTGCTGGTGTTCAGGTGTATATCAGTATGTAGTGTCTCTACTTTAAAGAGTCCTCTCCTGCTGATGTTCAGGTGTATATCAGTATGTAGTGTCTCTACTTTAAAGAGTCCTCTCCTGATGATGTTCAGGTGTATATCAGTATGTAGTGTCTCTACTTTAAAGAGTCCTCTCCTGATGATGTTCAGGTGTATATCAGTATGTAGTGTCTCTACTTTAAAGAGTCCTCTCCTGCTGATGTTCAGGTGTATATCAGTATGTAGTGTCTCTACTTTAAAGAGTCCTCTCCTGCTGATGTTCAGGTGTATATCAGTATGTAGTGTCTCTACTTTAAAGAGTCCTCTCCTGCTGATGTTCAGGTGTATATCAGTATGTAGTGTCTCTACTTTAAAGAGTCCTCTCCTCACTTTCTATCAATAGTGTCTCTGAGTTAAAGCAAAAAGTGAAAAATAAAGACATGTTTCTGGTTTGTTATGTGAATCATGTCGAGCACTTTTTCTACTTCTTGCAGATCAAACAAATGGTGATGATTCTAAATGTGTTGTGATGTTCAAGCAATCTCACAAATGGAATGACATGCGATGTGACAGAGAGTTCAGTTTCTTGTGTTACAATGAGAATCTGGTTCTGGTGAAGGAGAGGAAGACGTGGGATCAGGCTTTGAGGCACTGCAGGCTTCTGGAGGCTGAACACCCAGATGAGCCAGTGGACCTCACCTGGAACTACCGCTACGACCTGGCCTCCGTGCGCACTCAGGACGACCCCGCCTACGCACGCCTGAGGGCTGGAGAGGCTTCCACTGACCAGGTGACGGAGCTTTCTACACAGTTTGTGTTTTAGAGAAACTCCTCCTGTGTGTTGACATTTTGCACACTGAGATTTGTTCTAAGGCTGTCAGCGTTAACACTCGATCTTCATCTGGAAACATTAAGGAGTTTAGAGAAATACACACAAATTAATCCAATCATCCAGCCTCCTATAAAACTAGCATGGAATCAGTGTGAGTACTACCATACGAGTATATGTGTAGTACACATTATACAGAGGGCGATCACAGTGTGAATACTACCATACGAGTATATGTGTAGTACACATTATACAGAGGGCGATCACAGTGTGAGTACTACCATACGAGTATATGTGTAGTACACATTATACAGAGGGCGATCACAGTGTGAGTACTACCATACGAGTATATGTGTAGTACACATTATACAGAGGGCGATCACAGTGTGAATACTACCATACGAGTATATGTGTAGTACACATTATACAGAGGGCGATCACAGTGTGAATATTACCATACGAGTATATGTGTAGTACACATTATACAGAGGGCGATCACAGTGTGAATATTACCATACCAGTATATGTGTAGTACACATTATACAGAGGGCGATCACAGTGTGAATACTACCATACGAGTATATGTGTAGTACACATTATACAGAGGGCGATCACAGTGTGAGTACTACCATACGAGTATATGTGTAGTACACATTATACAGAGGGCGATCACAGTTTGAGTACTAACATACCAGTATATGTGTAGTACACATTATAGAGAGGGCGATCACAGCAGCTTCGTGGATGCTTTAGCTTAGTGTCGGTTAATTGTCAGAGTTCATTCCAGTAATTCAGGAATCATGCTATAATAAACCTCCTTTATTCCAACACAATGACTACATTTCAAATCCACTGACACCACACATGCATGGCCCTTGTTCAATAAAGACGTGTGTACATAAATATCTCACCTCTCTGCTAAATGTGGTCAGGTGTGGACGGGCCTGCGCTTCCTGGCGGGTCAGTGGTTCTGGACGGGCGATGGAGAAGCCGTGCAGGATGTGGACGAGGAGATGCAATGTGGCCGGACTCAGAGTTTCTGTGGCGTCCTGGTGAAGAACAGCACC
Organism: Notothenia rossii; assembly: GCF_949606895.1. NCBI lineage: Eukaryota > Metazoa > Chordata > Actinopteri > Perciformes > Nototheniidae > Notothenia > Notothenia rossii. The sequence goes on along the minus strand of NC_136906.1, from coordinate 1,357,259 downwards.
AAGCGCTACGAGACGGAGGACTGCAGCAAGAAGCTAAACTTCCTCTGTTACAGGAAACCTTGAAACAATCAATCTGTGGAAAAGCTCTTCTCCCTCTTCTAAGGTTCAGGTTGTGTTTATGTGATTACTGTAGGCTAGCTCAACTAGGCGTGGACTGTCCTTTCTATTGTTTCATCAACTGGAATAGAGCTTTATTGATTATATATTCTTTCTCTGAACAGAGTTCCCGTTAGAATATTTTTTCGCCGGTTATTTTCCTTTCACAATTTTGAAAAGTGCCGGTCAAAGGACTTCTTTGTTATTTATTGAGCTTTAAAACTAATTGATATGATTCAATATTAAACAAACTAATCATAGTAGATTAACTACATTATTCAAAAGTGTACTTATAACTTATAACTTATAATAACACAGGAATCATAAACGGAGTGCTCTCTCCCTCTCCTGACAGCCCGTCAGTCTCATGCAGCTCGCGGATCAGTAATGAGTGACCTAAACTAATCATATCTAACTAGTTTAGCTACGTGTGATATTCTAACCTGAAGTGTGTGTTTGGTCCGCTCACCGCTGCATGTGATCATGTGGAGCTGCGTGTCGACTCGTCAGCTGCAGCTGATCTCTCTCTCCCGTCAGATTAGACTTCACTCGCGTTTATGTCCATATCGATCAGATCCAGCTAGTTCTAGCTAATGATATGACTACCTGCTTATTAAAAGACACCTAAACAATAAGCGTTGCTGTGCAACCGGGTGAAGCCACAAAGTATAGCGCAGCATTATGCATTTGTTTACATGCCCACCGGAACCCTGAGGCATTACCAACAGATCAACGCACAATCAACCCATACAGGACATCTCTTTCTCCACATTAAGTGTTAGACATTAGAATTGACTATTCTTGTCTGTCACGTAAGTGGCGCAAGTTGCGTAACTGATGCGGAATTGCGCTAAGGGGAAATATATTTTGACCGGAGAGATTTAGATTTGCCGGTCTTCAGCATATTTTACCGGCTAACGGGAACTCTGCTCTGATATGAAGGAATCATCCTCTACAAAGGTCCACATCTGTTCTTACATATTAAGGAAGTGGTCACAGGACAATACATTCAACATGTCCTTCCACTTGTATTATTCGTGTGTAAACTGAGTTTCCTGCATTATTACATTGCAGCTGTTCTTCACAGGAGGAGTCTCCCCAGAGTGTGGATAGTTCATCAATGCATGTGTGATATTTAGAAGCAAAGCATTCAGCCAGAAAACACTGGACTTTCATTTGAGTGGAACAATCCTTTTCATCGGTTCATTTCAGATATATGATATGGTCAATTCCCCTGCTGTGGGACTTATAAAGGAATTCTGATTCTGTTTCTGATATATTTATACAAATAAAAGTTCTACATTGACTTTTGTCATTATTGAATAAACTTCTAATAATTGATATCCCTGCTAGCTAGCTGAACTCCTCCTGAGTTTGATTGATTACATTTAAATGGATCCTCCATGAGCATCGTTCACTTTTCCTCAGTGTTTATCAGGGAGTTGATCTGAACCATGGGGTCATTTTACAACATGGCCACCAGGGGGCGCTATGAGGCTTCAGAAAACCTTCTCTCAGTGGGATGAGACTCTTTCCTGACTCGTTCAGCTTCATGGAGATCAAGCTGCAGACATGATCCACCAGCACCACGTGTTATTCACCATACCATGCAACATGAGTGTTTACAAGACTCCAAAGGTTTCAGACGCACAGCAGCTACAGTGTAGTGATGGCAATGCAAATCTTCAAGCTCCTCCAACAATGCAACATATTATATCTGGGACAAAGACAAAATATAAGTCTGCAGGATCTCGGGTATTTGGAGTGTACGTCCACTTCAAATACCCGAGATCCTGCAGTTAAGTATTTGAAGTGGACATCCTCTCTGAAGTCACTACCGTGCATTGGAAGTGGGCGGCACACTCTGAGATGTACAGGACCGTATCTCAACGATGCATCGACACAAGGAGCCGTTACTCAGACTGTGCTATGCCGGCCATCTGAAGATTTATTACATAGCCGTGGGAACATGTTTCAAATGGGGGGTGCTGTGGGGATGACACCAGGGCTGGTTCTGACCAATGTGCTGCCCTCGGCAAGATTTTAGCTGGCAATGAAAAACCTCTACAAAAGACCAATACACTACAAACAGAGAAACATATTGACATGGTGGACAGCTTATATAACAAGGCTTCAAATGTATTTAGTATTATAACATGTTTTAATTGGGGGGGTGGACTTTACATCCTCTAGGGGGGTCCGGGGGTGCCCCCCCAGGAAGATATTTTTAACATTTTAAAGTAAAATGCTTCAATCTGGTGCACTTTGAGCGCCCAATTACTAGAGACTGATCTAGGGGGTACAACTCAAAACACCCATATGAAAAAGATCGGTTTGCATTTTATTAATCAAATAAGTGTGAACATATCCAATAACCTACCATAGCCAATAACAAATACATGTAACTTATTTTATTTTTGTTGTTCATTCATATCTTATTTTACCTAGTTAACATTTATTTATTTATGCATATTTTTAAATCTCTCCAGTTTTAAACTATATTTCTGGTTTACTGTCCTATAGTATGCACTGGAATGATTTCAAACCTGTTTTTATTTATCCTAATAATTATAAAGGAGTGCCTTGGAAATATTTGTTTACATAATTGTGATCAATACGTTTGAGACTCACTGAGATAACTTAGACTAAAGTGAACTATCTAAACACTCAGAGTGCTTTACCTCACTGAGCCTCTCAGTCTGACAGGACAGAGCTCTCCCTCCATATTATTGTAGAAACAGCTTCTTATATCCGTTAGCGCAGCAGAAGCTAACAACAATCCCCGCCGGTACCGGTGCACCCCCCCTCTCTATATCTCTCACTTTCGCTGTGAGCTGCGGGCGCCTGAAGCCAACATCCCCCACTTTCATCACTACAGCGCCCATCGTACGGGGCAAATGGAAAATGTAGCTGGGGTAAAAAGGGTGTTACCTTTACTTAATTATGAATGTTGTTACATCAAGGCTGAAAATGCATTTTTTTGGTATTATATTAGTATTATATCTTATGGAAGTGCAGATCCCCTGTCATCCACCAGGGGGTGCTGCAGCACCCTCAGCACCCCTACTTCCCACGGCCCTGTTTATTGATGTGAAAATGGAGACAATTGGACAATTTCAAATAGTTAGCGCCCTTGCAGGGCCTCCAAAGTACAGGGACACGTGGGGATCACACCCACAAAGTGTGGGGGCCATGCACACCCGTTGACCCCATTAACACACTTAAAGGTCCCCTATCATCCTCCTCTTCATCAATATATCACAGGTCCCCGATAATCCTCCTCTTCATCAATATATCACAGTTCTCAGATACATCCAGAGCCTGTCTCTGATTGGCTGAAACACCTAACAGATCATTGCAGCATTACCCATAATCCCCTCTGTTTCAGCCCTGTTTCCAAAGTGCTGACTCTTTGTCTGTTACTTTAGATGAAAATAAGGAGCCCCTCCCCACGCCCCTCTGAGAGACATTTGGTTACAAAGAACTCAATGGGGGGGGTTACCTTGGTTGCTGATTGGCTAATGGTTACTCAAGACAAAACATTGTTATGACATCATAAAGTGGCAAAAATCTGATCAGCTCATTTTCAGACAGGTTTTTATAGAAATGGATCAAAAAGAGAGAGAATCTTTGTTCCTGAAACTTTCAGAGTCTCTTTCCACAGAGGGGACACATGTTGATGTAGAAGAGACATGAAGAAGAGGGGACACATGTTGATGTAGAAGAGACATGAAGAAGAGGGGACACATGTTGATGTAGAAGAGACATGGAGAAGAGGGGACACATGTTGATGTAGAAGAGACATGAAGAAGAGGGGACACATGTTGATGTAGAAGAGACATGAAGAAGAGGGGACACATGTTGATGTAGAGGAGACATGAAGAAGAGGGGACACATGTTGATGTAGAAGAGACATGAAGAAGAGGGGACACATGTTGATGTAGAGACATGAAGAAGAGGGGACACATGTTGATGTAGAAGAGACATGAAGAAGAGGGGACACATGTTGATGTAGAGGAGACATGAAGAAGAGGGGACACATGTTGATGTAGAGACATGAAGAAGAGGGGACACATGTTGATGTAGAGGAGACATGAAGAAGAGGGGACACATGTTGATGTAGAAGAGACATGAAGAAGAGGGGACACATGTTGATGTAGAAGAGACATGGAGAAGAGAGGACACATGTTGATGTAGAAGAGACATGGAGAAGAGAGGACACATGTTGATGTAGAAGAGACATGGACAATAGATGTACTTTAAACTCAAACTATTTGCTGCTTCTAATAAACATATAAAGAAACGCCTCCATTTGAAATGTGTTCAGGGCCAGATCTCCACAACGGGTCAGGGAGGTGAACTCTGGACTGTGTCCTGCATCCTACCCAAAGATTGAGCGGCTATATTTTGAAGATCATTAGACGACCTTTGGTTTTTGGACGATTGTAGGACTTAAGGAACGTCTGTTGTGTTAATAACCTTTTTTTTAAAATATAAATTATTGATCTGTCAAGTTCGATGTTGTCAATATCTTTCCAGCTTCATCAAAGCTCCCTTTTGGTGTTGTTTTCCATTTGAGATGGTAAATATGAACAACTTAAACACCGACAGTACGAGCTTAGCTTAGCTGAGAAAGTGCTGTCGGATGCTTCATATTTACAACGCACGAGAAACAGGTTCGTGCGTTGCTGCCTCGTGTGGTGCAGAAAACACATGGTTAGTTTCTCTCACTGGGAGCAATGGCCCAGGTCCAAAACGACACACAACTGTTAACATTTGGAGGAATAAATAATAAATAATAAATAATAAACTCCATTAAATAAATAGTTTTCTCAAAGGCTTCTCCTCAGTCTACTGAGGCCTGGACTGAAACTCATTTGTGTTTCACTTTGAATACAAAATGGATGAATGTAAATATGCTGTGGTGTTTGTTGTAACACTAGACTGTCTTTAGAGAGGTGGAAGCAGGACAGAAGATGTTCTGTAAGGCTGGCATCACACTGTCCCGAAATTGACACCAGATGGGCACACGAATATGGAATTTTGAATTTCGGGCGAAGATGGCCCCGAACTTGGTCAACAGCCAAGCAACAGCCGAAGCAAGTAGGATGCCTACAGAAGGCCTCAAGATGGCACCCGAACCACACACGAAGATGCAGGGGCGGATCTAGACAAATATTCACGGGGTGGCCAGAGGGTGGCAGGAGAATTTGAGGGGTGGCATCCCCTGGCAGAAGTATATTCTGATTTAATCGCAGTCATATCAATCAATGTTAACTTGGAAATCCACAATATTGATATTTTAACTCAATAACATTTGGTGACATTATTGTGGCACATCAGTAAAACCTTAAATATAAATATATAAGGTGGCACACGTCATTTAATGAATTTTAACTGAATGAGTTGGTTTAACTCTTGGACCAGCAGGGGTACCAAATATGCAGACTGCTGCAATAAGTACATTAACTGTCTCATCGATGTGTGTCTGTATGAATATGATAATATTAACAATCATATTATTCCTATCAGCTGTCAATCACTGTTATGATTCACATATTCATTTATTATTGAATAAACTATATTTTTTGGAGGAGTTAATGATGAATGTTCCTCAAGATGCTTGCTCACCCTCCTTCAAATTTGAAAGACCAGTAATTACTATCATAATTCAAAAGAATCAAAGGAACAGTTCAGCGCCCCACGACTTCATTGCAAACAGTTACAACCTTGACTTCACATCAGAAAGAACAAACATTAAAGAAGTGACTAACTGCATCAGTTAGTGTTAAAAAAAACGTGTATTCAGCTAAAACATAAACATCGCTGCAGTTATGATCCAGTGGAATGCCCATACTCGCCTAGTTAAATCAAAGTGGTTACTTTCTGTTGGCTGGGCAGTGAAGTTTTACGTCTTATTTGACTTTGCTCCCGATTTCTGAGGTCTAAAGGTTGGCAAGTATGAGTCTTCGGTATTTCCAGACAAGTGGCTACTGAAATCAATCTTACTAACTGCTGTCTGTGTGATTACTCCGCGCGAGTTGGCGGACTTTGTTTTGCTTACTTTCACATCATTTTTCATGGCTGTAGCCTACCCCAGTCATACCCTGACCGCAAATACCTCATTCCTTCTGTCCAGTGGTGTAGTGGGGATTTTTTTACTGGGTGGACGGGGTGATGGGTGGACGGGAGACACTCGCGCTCGTGAACTGTCAACGTGGGGGGGTGGGGGGGGGGGCTTGAGGGACGATCCGGCCTTTCTGCGCGATATCACTCAAATGCGGGACATAGTCTCAATGTGTGGGACGCGGGACAAATAATAAAAATGCTGTGTGTGCAGTCCCGCACAGTGCGGGACACCTGGTCACCCTACACACACGGTTCTGCCCCTCACACACACACGCTTCAAATCAAGTTGCATAAATGCTTGAGCTACGTTTTTATTATAATTACTGTGAAATCTGCCTATTATGTTTTCGTCATTATTACAACAAACACACACTTGCAACTGATAACACTGGCAATGATTTTAGATATTAGACTATTAAAAAAAGAAATCATGCTTCAAATAAGGGGGGGTACGGCGTACCCCCGCGTCCAACGCCCACTTGCTTATGTCTACTTGTATCCGAAATGCTTCTCGTTTTGCGCTGTCCCCCCGTTCAAATGAAATCGCCGCCAATCATATTTCCAAGCTCGCGCCAGGGGGGGAGGGGTTACAAGGCTCGCGTCTTGTGCTGCATTCACTTGCACTCGGACATTAGAGATTTTCTCTCATAAATGTCCGATGAGCCACAACTTTTCTTTCAAAACAAAGCTGCCAAATGGGGTGGCAGCTGGGGTGGCAAGGCATTTTTCTGAGGTGGCAGCTGCCACCCCGTGCCACCCTGTAGAACCGCCACTGCGAAGATGTGTATTTTTATAGTAGACTTTACTGATGAGTTAGAATGTATCCAGACTCAACGTAAGAGCTTGTGCTTCTTCGGGGGGTGCTAACATTTAAAAACACACTTTATTCTTTAATTTCTCTGTCTTTATATGTAGAAGATATGACTTTTCTCAAAGTGAAATAAGACCATTTTTACCTGCAGAGGAGGTGCGGAGCCTGAGAAACTCCACCGGCGGTCATGGCTTAAGATGCCCTCACGAATGGCCCGATGTTGTTACGATCAGAGCCGAATTTGAACATTTCCTTTATCGTGTGTCCATCAGGTGTCAATTTCGGGACAGTGTGATGCGGGCTTAACGGATCACGTGGTGCGAGTGCACACCCACTTTTAATCATAGTCAAAACCAGGGGCTCACCTCAACAAAGTCCATTTCAATCAGAGACAGGTTCCAATGTTATTTATTGTAAATAGTTAAATATTAAACAAAACAGGGATCTTTTACCCAAGATCGTCTACTATGATTTTAAATAACGCGTTTAAGTTATTGGTTGAAATTGGAAGAGGATATCTGAAAGGCTCCCGATAATTACAAGAGTAAATTGGAGTTTTTAGAAAAAGTCAAAATTCTTGGAAAAAGTCAAATTTATAAAGAAAAAAAGTCAGAATTATAGGAAAAATTTCAGAATTGTGAGAAAAAAATACAGAATTCTTGGAAAAAGTCAAAATTGTTAAAAAAATACAGAATACTTGGAAAAATTCTGAACTTTAAGAGAAAGTCATAATTTTAAGAAATAGACAGAAGTTTAAGAAAAAAGTCAGATTTCTACTGGCACCATATCTTTGTCATACTCAAGGTGGGACGGTGAATTTGTTTTTCAAATGAAATGTTTTGTGTAGCGTGGTATGGCGGTATTCAAAAGTGTGTGTGTGTGTGTGTGTGTGTGTGTGTGTGTGTGTGTGTGTGTGTGTGTGTGTGTGTGTGTGTGTGTGTGTGTGTGTGTGTGTGTGTGTGTGTGTGTGTGTGTGTGTGTGTGTGTGTGTGTGTGTGTGTGTGTGTGTGTGTGATTAGGGGTTTCACAACTACCAATATTTACTAGTCGACTAGTTTTTCAAAATAGTAGTCGACTAGTCGACTAGTCGTTACGTCATAATAGAGACACACAAAGAGAGGTGTACAACTGTATTTTCTATTGGAACTCATACAGTAACATTAAACACTGCATTTTAATTTGTGTTACATGGCTGAGTAAATAACAAACACTGGACTCACCAAAATCGACAGCAAAAAACTCTTGTTTACATAAATGCCACGTAAATCCAGTGCGCAACACTTTATTCGCTGTCCTCCACGATAACGTCCACCTTTCCATATTTTTGGTTTGAACACCAACGCACCGACATGTGAGGGAAGGAGGCTTGACCGCTTTCGGGTGACAGTGTTGCCTGCCAGGGAAAAAACCCTCTCACTCGGGGTGCTTGTGGCTGGAATAGCCAGGTAGCTTCTCGAAAGCGGGGGAAGCGGTGCACGTTTTCTGCCCACCACTCCAGTGGATTATCCATTGTGGGGATATGCGGTGTCCGCTGGCAGTAATCCCGTAGCTCATCATCACTGTTGACCCGTGTTTTCTTGCTGCTCGTTTGCCTCTGTTCAGTGCTGACGCCGGCCCGTTGCTCACTGGTGCTAGCATTACTGCTAGTGCTAGCTGTCGGCAGCGGGTGTCTCATCTTCAGATGGTTGCGCATAGCAGATGCATTTGTATTGTACTTCAGTACAGCTGTACACAACTGACACTTCACTGTGGAGTTGGTTACATCTTCGTTGAAGTTCTGCCATACATAAGAATGTCGGACGTGTTTTGGAGCATTTTGCAGCACCTCGTTTACCTCCATTTTTTTCACGACAGTCGACTAGGGCCTACAGCGCCGACTAGTGGTAAAGGTAGTCGACTAGTCGATGAGTTGGTGAAACCCCTAGTGTGTGTGTGTGTGTGTGTGTGTGTGTGTGTGTGTGTGTGTGTGTGTGTGTGTGTGTGTGTGTGTGTGTGTGTGTGTGTGTGTGTGTGTGTGTAAGGATAACTTCCTGTCCTGCCTTTACTTTTCCTGTAAAATATTTTACTTCACCGGGTCATTAAACTCTGATAGAAACCTTCCTGAGGGACAAAGAATATTCAAAGAGCAACCTATGAGGCTAAGCTCTGCTTTGCATGGACTTTCTTTGATAGGAAAAGGGAGACGGCGACCTTGTGAAGGTCATGGATGTCACGGTCGCTCTGCAAGCCAGCTGGGTTTTGCACTAGTTCTGTTTCGCCCACACAGAGTGCATCTGAGCTGTGATTGGTGCAGCCAGTCCGTGAATCTAGTATTTTAAATATCATCACCTGAAAACCCAGAGACTCAGCGCTGGCTTCCAATCCGTCATCATCCAAGGTGAGTGCTGGATTTTGTATTCCTTGTTATTCCCTGTACTTTGAACTGATGTCTTGCTTCCAGACTGCAGTGGGTTTAAGGGCAGCACTACAGTTCAGTTAGCAGTAAAGTCAGGTGTTTAAGTGTTGGATAAAGAGCAGAGGTGGTAGAGAGCCGTACTCAAAGGTTGAAATGCTCATTTAGCAATTTGAGATTTAGTTTAGTCAAAAATATATTTGACCAATTTCATTACAATAAGCCAACATCAACAAGGTGACATCCATAACATTTGCATGATTGATGAAAGCACTTCACTTAGTGCATTATAGAATGTTCTCTAATGAATACACACTACAAAGTAAACATACATATAAATGCTGATGTGACTGCAGGTCTGTGGAAACCATGATGAGAAAACCCTCCGTCCTGCTGCTGCTGCTGTTTGCTGCCGTGTGCGGGTCTACTCTGAGACCTAGCTTTCATTATTACAATGGAAAGAAGATATGGAGGGAAGCACAGACCTTTTGCAGAGAACAACACACTGATCTGGCCACCATCAGAGCCGGAGAAAAGTTGGAGGTCACACTTGGTGCTCGCGCATGGATCGGTTTGTACAAAGAGATTCCAGAATGGAAGTGGAAATGGTCGGAAAGAGATGAGATCGCCAATTTCACCAACTGGGTAGTCGGTAAGTCTTGCAAGCACGAAACTTTAGGATATAGGATATTAGGCTTTTAAAGAGTCCTCTCCTGCTGATGTTCAGGTGTATATCAGTATGTAGAGTCTCTACTTTAAAGAGTCCTCTCCTGCTGATGTTCAGGTGTATATCAGTATGTAGTGTCTCTACTTTAAAGAGTCCTCTCCTGCTGATGTTCAGGTGTATATCAGTATGTAGTGTCTCTACTTTAAAGAGTCCTCTCCTGCTGATGTTCAGGTTTATATCAGTATGTAGTGTCTCTACTTTAAAGAGTCCTCTCCTGCTGATGTTCAGGTGTATATCAGTATGTAGTGTCTCTACTTTAAAGAGTCCTCTCCTGCTGATCTTCACCAACCTTCTCCTCACTTTCTATCAATAGTGTCTCTGACTTAAAACAAAAGCAGAAAAATAAAGACATGTTTCTGGTTTGTTATGTGAATCATGTCACTTTTTCTACTTCTTGCAGGTCAACCAAATGGGATAACTCAGAACTGTGGTTCAATTTACAATGATACTCACGAATGGGCTGACTATTTTTGTGACAGAGGACTCAGTTTCTTGTGTTACAAGGAGACTCTGGTTCTGGTGAAGGAGAGGAAGACGTGGGATCAGGCTTTGAGGCACTGCAGGCTTCTGGAGGCTGAAAACCCAGATGAGCCAGTGGACCTCACCTGGAACTACCGCTACGACCTGGCCTCCGTGCGCACTCAGGACGACCCCGCCTACGCACGCCTGAAGGCTGGAGAGGCTTCCACTGACCAGGTGACGGAGCTTTCTACACAGAGTTTGTGTTTTAGAGAAACTCCTCCTGTGTGTTGACATTTTGCACACTGAGATTTGTTCTGAGGCTGTCAGCGTTAACACTCGATCTTCATCTGGAAACATTAAGGAGTTTAGAGAAATACACACAAATTAATCCAATCATCCAGACTCCTATAAAACTAGCATGGAATCAGTGTGAATACTACCATACGAGTATATGTGTAGTACACATTATACAGAGGGCGATCACAGTGTGAGTACTACCATACGAGTATATGTGTAGTACACATTATACAGAGGGCGATCACAGTGTGAGTACTACCATACGAGTATATGTGTAGTACACATTATACAGAGGGCGATCACAGTGTGAATACTACCATACGAGTATATGTGTAGTACACATTATACAGAGGGTGATCACAGTGTGAGTACTACCATACGAGTATATGTGTAGTATACATTATACAGAGGGCGATCACAGTGTGAATACTACCATACGAGTATATGTGTAGTACACATTATACAGAGGGCGATCACAGTGTGAGTACTACCATACGAGTATATGTGTAGTACACATTATACAGAGGGCGATCACAGTGTGAGTACTACCATACGAGTATATGTGTAGTACACATTATACAGAGGGCGATCACAGTGTGAGTACTACCATACGAGTATATGTGTAGTACACATTATACAGAGGGCGATCACAGTGTGAGTACTACCATACGAGTATATGTGTAGTACACATTATACAGAGGGCGATCACAGTGTGAGTACTACCATACGAGTATATGTGTAGTACATATTATACAGAGGGCGATCACAGTGTGAATACTACCATAACAGTATATATGTAGTACACATTATACAGAGGGCGATCACAGTGTGAATACTACCATAACAGTATATATGTAGTACACATTATACAGAGGGCGATCACAGTGTGAATACTACCATACGAGTATATGTGTAGTACACATTATACAGAGGGCGATCACAGTGTGAGTACTACCATACGAGTATATGTGTAGTACACATTATACAGAGGGCGATCACAGTGTGAGTACTACCATACGAGTATATGTGTAGTACACATTATACAGAGGGCGATCACAGTGTGAGTACTACCATACGAGTATATGTGTAGTACACATTATACAGAGGGCGATCACAGTGTGAGTACTACCATACGAGTATATGTGTAGTACATATTATACAGAGGGCGATCACAGTGTGAATACTACCATAACAGTATATATGTAGTACACATTATACAGAGGGCGATCACAGTGTGAATACTACCATACGAGTATATGTGTAGTACACATTATACAGAGGGCGATCACAGTGTGAGTACTACCATACGAGTATATGTGTAGTACACATTATACAGAGGGCGATCACAGTGTGAGTACTACCATACGAGTATATGTGTAGTACACATTATACAGAGGGCGATCACAGTGTGAGTACTACCATACGAGTATATGTGTAGTACACATTATACAGAGGGCGATCACAGTGTGAGTACTACCATACGAGTATATGTGTAGTACACATTATACAGAGGGCGATCACAGTGTGAGTACTACCATACGAGTATATGTGTAGTTGAAAAGTAGGGAATTAGGGAAGGACTGTATGATGAAAGTTTCACTCGGAATGACGAACGCCTTGGGGTGTCGGTAAGAACACAGGAGTCTTGGTAGCGGTTAATTCCTTTTACTGAAGATATCAACACAACAGTCACAGTATTACAGCCTTGAAGCAGGTGTAGTGTATGTATATGTGTGTGGTCTATAAGAGAGAAATACAAAGGTACAAGTATAATTACAATCTATTATACCAATATATTATACAGTGAAAATATGCATAACTTTCGCATTAACAGTACTAAATAACATATTCTACCAGGCTAATTGACTGCTCAACAGGCAGGTTGTAATATAACCCTTACACATATACTGCACAGATAATTCCTTTAACTTACAGTAAAAAAGTTAATATGCCATCTAAACATTAGACATTGCCAACAGGGTCAAACATAACAATTCAGATGGAGAGAAGTACAGCTACGTAGTGCTAACATTAGCTCTGTTAGCTTAGCTTAACTTGTCGATAATAACCGGAGTTAGCCAAATCCAAAACAACTAATATGCCGTGAAAGGCTTAATACTGTCTAGTCCCATGCGAGTAACATTAACTTACTGTTGGTCAGAGACGCACAAAGCTCACACACACTAAGTTGCCACTAAAGGTCCAGGCTGCGCTCCGTCGACATGACGTGCTTCTCCCTTTTCTCCTAACAGCTGCACTCCATGTGCTTAATAGGTACAATTGCGCGTGACGCCAACAGAGGGCGCTGGAGTAACAGTCAGCCGGCTTTCCAACATTGGTACACATTATACAGAGGGCAATCACAGTGTGAATACTACCATATGAGTATATGTGTAGTACACATTATACAGAGGGCAATCACAGTGTGAATACTACCATACCAGTATATGTGTAGAACACATTATACAGAGGGCAATCACAGTGTGAATACTACCATACCAGTATATGTGTAGTACACATTATACAGAGGGTGATCACAGTGTGAATACTACCATACGAGTATATGTGTAGTACACATTATACAGAGGGCAATCACAGTGTGAATACTACCATACCAGTATATGTGTAGAACACATTATACAGAGGGTGATCACAGTGTGAATACTACCATACGAGTATATGTGTAGTACACATTATACAGAGGGCGATCACAGTGGGAATACTACCATACCAGTATATGTGTAGTACACATTATACAGAGGGCGATCACAGTGTGAATACTACCATACGAGTATATGTGTAGTACACATTATACAGAGGGCGATCACAGTGTGAATACTACCATACGAGTATATGTGTAGTACACATTATACAGAGGGCGATCGCAGTGTGAATACTACCATACGAGTATATGTGTAGTACGCATTATACAGAGGGTGATCACAGTGTGAATACTACCATATGAGTATATGTGTAGTACACATTATACAGAGGGCGATCACAGTGTGAATACTACCATACGAGTATATGTGTAGTACACATTATACAGAGGGCGATCACAGTGTGAATACTACCATACGAGTATATGTGTAGTACACATTATACAGAGGGCGATCACAGTGTGAATACTACCATACGAGTATATGTTTAGTACACATTATACAGAGGGCGATCACAGTGTGAATACTACCATACGAGTATATGTGTAGTACACATTATACAGAGGGTGATCACAGTGTGAATACTACCATACGAGTATATGTGTAGTACACATTATACAGAGGGCGATCACAGTGTGAATACTACCATACGAGTATATGTGTAGTACACATTATACAGAGGGCGATCACAGTGTGAGTACTACCATACGAGTATATGTGTAGTACACATTATACAGAGGGCGATCACAGTGTGAATACTACCATACGAGTATATGTGTAGTACGCATTATACAGAGGGCGATCACAATGTGAATACTACCATACGAGTATATGTGTAGTACACATTATACAGAGGGCGATCACAGTGTGAATACTACCATACGAGTATATGTGTAGTACACATTATACAGAGGGCGATCACAGTGTGAATACTACCATACGAGTATATGTGTAGTACACATTATACAGAGGGCGATCACAGTGTGAATACTACCATACGAGTATATGTTTAGTACACATTATACAGAGGGCGATCACAGTGTGAATACTACCATACGAGTATATGTGTAGTACACATTATACAGAGGGTGATCACAGTGTGAATACTACCATACGAGTATATGTGTAGTACACATTATACAGAGGGTGATCACAGTGTGAATACTACCATACGAGTATATGTGTAGTACACATTATACAGAGGGCGATCACAGTGTGAGTACTACCATACGAGTATATGTGTAGTACACATTATACAGAGGGCGATCACAGTGTGAATACTACCATACGAGTATATGTGTAGTACACATTATACAGAGGGCGATCACAGTGTGAGTACTACCATACCAGTATATGTGTAGTACACATTATACAGAGGGCGATCACAGTGTGAGTACTACCATACCAGTATATGTGTAGTACACATTATACAGAGGGCGATCACAGTGTGAGTACTACCATACGAGTATATGTGTAGTACACATTATACAGAGGGCGATCACAGTGTGAGTACTACCATACCAGTATATGTGTAGTACACATTATACAGAGGGCGATCACAGTGTGAGTACTACCATACCAGTATATGTGTAGTACACATTATACAGAGGGAGATCACAGTGTGAATACTACCATACCAGTATATGTGTAGTACACATTATACAGAGGGCGATCACAGTGTGAGTACTACCATACCAGTATATGTGTAGTACACATTATACAGAGGGCGATCACAGTGTGAATACTACCATACGAGTATATGTGTAGTACACATTATACAGAGGGCGATCACAGTGTGAGTACTACCATACGAGTATATGTGTAGTACACATTATACAGAGGGCGATCACAGTGTGAATACTACCATACGAGTATATGTGTAGTACACATTATACAGAGGGCGATCACAGTGTGAGTACTACCATACCAGTATATGTGTAGTACACATTATACAGAGGGCGATCACAGTGTGAGTACTACCATACCAGTATATGTGTAGTACACATTATACAGAGGGCGATCACAGTGTGAATACTACCATACCAGTATATGTGTAGTACACATTATACAGAGGGAGATCACAGTGTGAATACTACCATACCAGTATATGTGTAGTACACATTATACAGAGGGCGATCACAGTGTGAATACTACCATACCAGTATATTTGTAGTACACATTATACAGAGGGGGATCACAGTGTGAATACTACCATACGAGTATATGTGTAGTACACATTATACAGAGGGTGATCACAGTGTGAATACTACCATACGAGTATATGTGTAGTACACATTATACAGAGGGCGATCACAGTGTGAATACTACCATACGAGTATATGTGTAGTACACATTATACAGAGGGGGATCACAGTGTGAATACTACCATACCAGTATATGTGTAGTACACATTATACAGAGGGCGATCACAGTGTGAATACTACCATACGAGTATATGTGTAGTACACATTATACAGAGGGGGATCACAGTGTGAATACTACCATACCAGTATATGTGTAGTACACATTATACAGAGGGAGATCACAGTGTGAATACTACCATACCAGTATATGTGTAGTACACATTATACAGAGGGCGATCACAGTGTGAATACTACCATACCAGTATATTTGTAGTACACATTATACAGAGGGGGATCACAGTGTGAATACTACCATACGAGTATATGTGTAGTACACATTATACAGAGGGTGATCACAGTGTGAATACTACCATACGAGTATATGTGTAGTACACATTATACAGAGGGCGATCACAGTGTGAATACTACCATACGAGTATATGTGTAGTACACATTATACAGAGGGCGATCACAGTGTGAGTACTACCATACCAGTATATGTTTAGTACACATTATACAGAGGGCGATCACAGCAGCTTCGTGGATGCTTTAGCTTAGTGTCGGTTAATTGTCAGAGTTGATTCCAGTAATTCAGGAATCATGCTATAATAAACCTCCTTTATTCCAACACAATGACTACATTTCAAATCCACTGACACCACACATGCATGGTCCTTGTTCAATAAAGACGTGTGTACATAAATATCTCACCTCTCTGCTAAATGTGGTCAGGTGTGGACGGGCCTGCGCTTCCTGGCGGGTCAGTGGTTCTGGACGGGCGATGGAGAAGCCGAGCAGAATGTGGACGAGGAGATGCAATGTGGCCGGACTCAGAGTTTCTGTGGCGTCCTGGTGAAGAACAGCACCAAGCGCTACGAGACGGAGGACTGCAGCAAGAAGCTAAACTTCCTCTGTTACAGGAAACCTTGAAACAATCAATCTGTGGAAAAGCTCTTCTCCCTCTTCTAAGGTTCAGGTTGTGTTTATGTGATTACTGTAGGCTAGCTCAACTAGGCGTGGACTGTCCTTTCTATTGTTTCATCAACTGGAATAGAGCTTTATTGATTATATATTCTTTCTCTGATATGAAGGAATCATCCTCTACAAAGGTCCACATCTGTTCTTACATTAAGGAAGTGGTCACAGGACAATACATTCAACATGTCCTTCCACTTGTATTATTCGTGTGTAAACTGAGTTTCCTGCATTATTACATTGCAGCTGTTCTTCACAGGAGGAGTCTCCCCAGAGTCTGGATAGTTCATCAATGCATGTGTGATATTTAGAAGCAAAGCATTCAGCCAGAAAACACTGGACTTTCATTTGAGTGGAACAATCCTTTTCATAGGTTCATTTCAGATATATGATATGGTCAATTCCCCTGCTGTGGGACTTATAAAGGAATTCTGATTCTGTTTCTGATATATTTATACAAATAAAAGTTCTACATTGACTTTTGTCATTATTGAATAAAGTTCTAATAATTGATATCCCTGCTAGCTAGCTGAACTCCTCCTGAGTTTGATTGATTACATTTAAATGGATCCTCCATGAGCATCGTTCACTTTTCCTCAGTGTTTATCAGGGAGTTGATCTGAACCATGGGGTCATTTTACAACATGGCCACCAGGGGGCGCTATGAGGCTTCAGAAAACCTTCTCTCAGTGGGATGAGACTCTTTCCTGACTCGTTCAGCTTCATGGAGATCAAGCTGCAGACATGATCCACCAGCACCACGTGTTATTCACCATACCATGCAACATGAGTGTTTAGGACGCCGTGCAGAGGCCCGTTTAGAAACTTGTGTCCGGACTGGGGGAAGTACAAACTGACATGTAAAGAACTGGTTCTTCACAAATAATACACCGCAGTTATTCAGTCATGACAATAGCATACACGTTACAACTGTTCATTGTCAACATCTGACAGCCATCCCGTACATAGGAACACATCAACAAGGTTCAAGGCTTTCATTGGTCATACCAACATAGCTACAGTGTAGTTACCACGATGACAATCTTAGGTCACAGGCTCCTCCAACAGTGCAACACAATAAAACTGAAAGAAATAGTGCAAGTAAATAGTCATTCGAGGCGTGTGGTGCAGTGGGTAGTGCGTTAGTGTTGGGATCAGGCTTCAGGTTCAAACCCCCCTGCAGTCAGCATGTCGTTGTGTCCCTGAGACACTTCACCCCAAAGTGCTCCTGTGGGGATTGTCCACAGTATTGAGTATGTGAGTCGCTTTGGATAAAGTGTCTAACATGTCACATGTGATGTAATTCAAAAAGTGAAATAGTGCAATAGGAGTCCAGATACAAGTGATTGGAATATTACTAAGTAGCAGCCAGATGAATGTTCAGGTGTTTAACAGTCTTATGGCCTTTGGGATGAAACTGACCCTGGTTTTAGTCCTGATGATGACATTCAGATATTTGGATATCCAACATATTTGTAGTACACCTGGTGTCATCACAGGGGGGTCAGTATAGTTCCTGTCCCCTCACCAGCCTGGACCACATGAGGACCATGGTGTCCATTTCTGAGCACCTGAAGGCCTCTTGGACCAGTCTGGCCCTCGCTCTGCTCTGCTGGTTCCACTGGGACCATCTGTAAGAAAAATCTCACTGGTCAGCGGCTTGAGCTTCAATCTCAGGATCCATGTATTTATTATCCTCTCAAGAATGGAAGTAGTCAAAACTAAAAAAGAGAATTTGTAGGTTTTTTTCTCAAAATCAGAAAAATCTGACTTTTTCAAAATAATCTGACTTTTTCTCCAAAAAAATCTTATCAAATTTGTTTTGATAGGAAATCGGATTTTTGATAAAAATTAAGATTTTTTGATAAAAATTCCGACTTGTGGAGGAATGTAACGTTGACAGGGGACTCCCGCCTCACGAGTGCCTATTTTCGGCCATTTTCTTTTCACTTTTCCCCGGTTTTATTAGTTTTTCTTTTTTTGGCTATTTCACCCGGTTCCTTCTACCAGGGACACTGCCCGGTCTCGGGTGTCCCCCCACGGCCTGTGTCCAGCCGTTTCCCCCCCACTCATCCATATATTAACGGACAGGGCAGGCCCTTGGCATAGGGAGTATAGGTGAATGCTAAGGGCGCATCAACCGATCGGGGGTGCCACAAATTTGGGAGAAAAAACGTTAGAAATAAAAAATATATATTTTTAAATTTCATAACAACACAATTTCCCGATTTTGGATCAACAAAGTACATCTTATTATCTTATACTTGCATAACTACGCCTATATTGCGTACAGCGCCGATAAACTATGGCGCACCCCCCCTCCGAAACCAAGTTGAACTGCCCCAGCCCCAGTAAAAAAACAGAGGTTTATGTGAAATAGTTCTTTTTTATAAATAATGGTTTTAGTTTGCAATTATAGGTTTCCATTTTGTATTAGTGTTAATTTAAAATAAATCAAACTCCCAAAAAACGTATACAGCTTCTGTGTGCTTTTATTAACATTGGAATTTACTGTGTAAGCGGCCGCGGGGGGGGAGAGCTTTAGAGAGCTCTCTCCTGAAAGACTGAGCGGCTCTGATAACCTCAGCTCAGTGAGGCAAAGGCACACCTTTATATGATCATTATAGTTATAAAACAATAAGAGAATAAATGTGGTGCGGCGCCAGCTAAAATCTTGCCGAGGGCAGAATATGACCATGAAACTGTCATATTCTGCACATTTCTTATACTATCTACAAACATCTTATAAGAGTATAATATGTATAAAATAAGTGCTTCAAGTTAACATTGCTGGAGGCACACATATTGATAGATGTCTTGTGATGCACTATTGAGGAACCTGCCACCCAAGTTTTTCATTCATTGCATAACTACACCGTTTGTGAATATGATTTCAATAAACCTTAGAAAATCTTGAGATCTTGAAAGGGATGTGCAAACTAGTCATTATATACAGTCTTTAATTAACTATTAGTAGAGAATAACGAGTAATGAATATACTTTATAGGGATCCTATTAATATCTAATAATACAAATAATAAAATGCAATAACATGCTTTAACCACCAGGTGTCCCTTTCTATCAGCTGTGCACCTTTATGGTGTAAATACAGCCTATCTACTGATTGGATCAAATATAAAAGTCAGCTGAATCAGTGCTGATCCTGCAAAGAGACGTATTGTGTGAAAAGAAATGTAAGATGTTGTTTAATTGTTGATATATTTATGATCCACGTCACGTTTTCAGTTTCGGCGGCAGTTCTTCCTGTTTGTCTAGAAGTCTCCTCATCAGGGCTTTATAAATAGAGAACTACGGCAGATCTGTAATATGTAATGCAGCCGAACCGTGTATTACAATGCCGTTATGTGAAGACTTTCAAAGAGAAAAGCAAGAACACTCGGAATAAAGTATTATTATTATTATTTATTATTTTTTTTCGGATTTCAAATGGCATAAACATCATTTCCCAACGTGCATTGCGGCTAAACCATCCAAATCACCGAGCTGAGGACCTTGCCTACGTCTGTTTCCGGTATTTGCTTATGACGATGTGATGTGAGATGTGAGACTGGGCTGGAGAATTGCACAGGGGAAAATAACGTATCTATGCCGCAATTTTAGATTCAGATTTTGTTAAACTAATACGTTTGCGCTGTGGATAGGGTGGCCATCCGTCCGGTTTTAGGTCGGACAGTCCGTTTTTCAATGTCTGTGTCCGTCTGCCGGCGCAGCCTTGAGCCGGACGCTCATTTGTCCTCCTTTTGAGGTGATCCCCATTTTATACTTTTAGGGTATAAAAAATAAATAGACAATTATACAAAGAAATACAAAAAATAAGTTATGTGTAAGTATATATCCCTGTAAGACTTGTGGTCTTACAAATTATTGGCTGAATGTGATGTCAAATAAATATCTTGTATTTCATTGGTTAATAAACGTAAACAATTAGCCATGTGCTTCTTGACGTCACGTTCACGGCATGGCACTGTGGCACAGAGTGACGTTAGCGCTAGCAGACTAGCTCATGAGCCAACTCCGCCTAGTTAGCGGTAGGTTAAACCGCAGAAATGCCGAAACGAAAGACTTCATTTAATCCTGAATGGTCGAAAGAGCATGGATTCCTCACAAAAAGCCGAAAGGACGACTTCCATGCTTTTTGCACGTTGTGTCGTTGCGATGTGGACGTAAGTAGCAAAGGAAAAGGTGCTGTCGACAGACATGCTAACACAGATAAGCACAAAAGCAACGATCAAAGCGCAGGTGCCTCTTCACTTTTATCGTTTTTCCGTGAAGCTTCATCGCCTCAAGATGACAAAATCTCCGCAGCAGAACTTTGTAAAGTTGATCATGCCTTCAAGCATCACCAGTCATACAGGAGTGTAGACTGTGGAATAAAAGTTGATCGCACAATCTACAACGACTCATCAATAGCAAAAGGGATGACCTGTGGAAAAACAAAAGCCAAAGCTTTGTGCGAAAATATCCTAGCACCCTACTCTGTCCAGACGCATGTGGATTACATAAAAGAAAATGAACTGCATTATTCAGTGGCAAGTGATGCATCAAACAAAGGTACGATCAAATGTTTCCCCATTGTACTGAGATATTTTCACTTTGAGGAGGGCGTGCAACATGCACTGTTGGATTTTTACAGTGATAGCAACGAAAAGTCGGAAGCTATAACAAATCAGCTGCTATCTAAACTGGAGATGTCTGGACTAGATGTGAAAAAAATGTCAGCATATGCAGCAGACAACGCCAGCGTTAACTATGGAAAACACAACAGTGTTTATCAGAAACTGAAACAGGCTCAAAAAGACGTGCTCGCTGCAAACTGTTTAGCCCATATTCTGCACAATGCAACAAGATATGCAGCAAGCAACTTGGATATTGACATTGAAAATGTTGTGCTTAAGGTGTATAGCCATTTTAGCATCTCAGCTAGCAGAACGGCGCAGTTGAAGGAATTCTGCGAGTTTGTGGAAGTGGAGGAATGCAATCTGCTGCGGCACGTTGTCACGCGATGGTTGTCTCTGCTGCCATCTATTGACAGAATCCTGAAGTGTTGGAGACCCCTGACCAGCTACTTTCAGAGTCTAGGTGAGGAGGAATGCTCCAAGATTTTGTGGAAATGCTTTGGAGAGGATGGCAACGAAGTATCTGAGATGTATTTTCTCTTCCTCAGTCACATTCTGAAAGTGTTTTCAGACTGCATTGAAGCACTTGAGGCCAAATCATTCAGCATAACCTCTGTGTTTAAGGTAATGACTGAACTGAAAGGGAAACTTGAGAGAAGGTTAAAGGACACATTTTTTGGATTTGCTGTGAACAACAAACTCAAGCAGCTAACCCCTGATCTGGCTAAGAAATGTGAGGCTGATTTTCTTGTTTTCTATGAAAGAGCCAAGAAATACGTGAGTGAAAGGTATGACTTCTCTGAGAACAGCTTTCATAGTAAAGTGTCAAAGCTTGGCCTCACAACTGCTGTGTCCTATGGAGAATACAGTGATGCAGTCCAAGCCTGCAGCCTGAAAGACATTGACATGGATGGACTCTATGAGGAATATGGCATGGTGGAAGCTATTCTCAGCTCTTCAGAAATGGAAGGATGCCACAGTGAGGAGCGGTATCTGAAACTGTTTTCCAAAGCAGAAGTCCCACTTGTGAATCTGAGGAAGATCAGCGCCTACATCTTCTCCATCCCATGTAGCAATGCACATACAGAACGTGTGTTCTCAATGATGACCTCAGCATGGAGAAATGAGAGAAATCGTCTGGATGTGGACAGTGTCAAGGCAGAGCTGCAAATTTGTGTCAACTTCACATTTGAGTGCACAGACATGTACCAGAGACTCCTTACAAACAAAAAACTCTTGGAAGCAGCCAGGAAAGGGCAAAAGTATCGTAAATAGACATTCAACTTGTGGTTAGTACACTAGAGTCTTATTGTGTTTTGAGTGTGAAGGATTCAGTGAAGCCAGGATAAAAACTAAAAGATAATCCCAAAGTGTCCTCCTTTTTGGTGTTATGGAAATGGCCACCCTAGCTGTGGACCAACACTATACACTGACGGGGAAGGGGGTAGCAATAAAGATAACACCATTAAACAGTTACACAACATAACAGAAATAATATCGATAGCAGCGTCCCTAGCAACCACCTTGGTAACAATGAAAACGTTCTATGGACGCAATTTCCTGAAGTAATCTTCATAATAACTATCAAACTAAAGATCATGTTCATCCACTGCACACATCATCTGAAATAACAACTCATATTTCTCGCATCAAATGACATCAAAACACATTTTAAAACGCACTGCCACTCCAACATCCAATCCCAGAGCTTGAAGATTAATCACGGGGTGTGTCGCAAAGCGGACAGGCGTCGTCACAACAATAGCTGGGGATTGTGGGTAGTGTAGTCTCTTTGGCGCTCCACATTTCAGAGGAAACAAGTTGTTTCTCAGAATTGAAAGGGAAAAACACAAAAGCATCTTACACAATTTAAACCTATCAATGTTGTGTAATTAACAAAGGTAATCTGGTGTGTTTGAGTTGATGAGTAGTGCAGATATCACTGTCAGATCAATCGACAGTAAGGAGAAAACTTACTTCCGGGTGTACAATTCTCCGTTAACCAATGGGAATGGACGCTCACATTGCCTTTAAGAGCTGCCGACATAAACAGATGCGTTGCTTCCCTGAGCGTCAAATCCCGCCGCCGAAGGGAATACATTGCAATCCGTTGAAAGCTCTTTGCGTCCGTTCATGAAGCTGAAGGAGCCTCGGCGCGTCCCAACTGCACGCCACGGGACCCTGACCAAGCTCCTGGACGTTTAGGGAGTGAGAGTGTGTTGACCAGGGGCATCAGGGCATTCCCAGAAAATAGGTCACATTTTTGGGAAAAAGTCTGATTTCTGGGGAAAGAAATCAGAATTACAAGAAAAATTATTCTGAATTCTGAATTTAATCTCAGAACTCCCCAAAAAGTATATTTTGTACAGATCTGTAATCTTTCTTTTGCACAAAGCCCTAATCCTGTTTTTGTGTATTGAAGAAAGCAGAAACTCATCAGGTTCAATGGTGAAGGCCTGGAGCACAGGATTGAAAACATCAGTGGAGCAGACACTATTCACGCTAATCATCAGCGTAGAGTTCATTTGGTAACATTTGAGACATGATTTGCTCTAATTGCCACTTGCATGTGTTACAGTATGACCAGATGGTCCAAGAGGAGTTGTTGGGTAAAGGAATAACAAATCGATGGGGACTGTGATGGACAGATTCTCCTTCATGTTGACTCCAGGTTTATAGATTTTAAAGGCATGCCCATTTATTAATAATTAAACGAATGCGTGCTAACCCACCTCTGTCGTTAAGATATTGAACATTTCCTTATAAATGAGAGATTCCTCTCCCACACAGGGACCATATTTCTGTTGAAGGACAACTCAAGGTGTTGAATTTGTTTATCAAATGAAACGTTTTGTGTAGTGCTGAAGTGTGGCGGTAAATAAATACTGTGTGAGTGTGTGACACAGACACACACGCACTTGAAAGGATATCTTCCTGCCATGCCTTAACTATTCCTTTAAAATATCCTCCATCTTTTTGAATAGTACAGGAATGCGTGGTTCCACATGGACGCATCGTGATGGATTGGTAATCAGAATCGTCAAAACGTTATTTACCAAAGGGGAGATGAGGTTATTGGCTAATGGTTTGAAATGTTGTTGACTGTCGTTTCCGTGAACGCCCGAATGGTGCAGGACTTTAAATGTTGAAGCGTCAAGGAATAGACAGACATCACCTTTGGTAAAGGATGGTCCAGTGTTTCCTAAAGGAGATGACAGAGGAAGCACTGAAGCTCCTTTCCTATCATCTAGAGAATCAGCTCTTATCATGGCTGCAGCTCAGAGCCTTTCAGGTCATTTCACTCTGATAGAAACCTTCCTGAGAGACAAAGAATATTCAAAAAGCAACCTATGAGGCGAAGCTTTGCTTTGCATGGACTTTCTTAGACTGGAAAAGGGAGACGGTGACCTGATGAAGGTCATGGATGTCACGGTTGCTCTGCGTGTCAGCTGGGTTGTGCACACGTGTTGTGTTTCGCCTATCTGAGCTGTGATTGGTGCAGCCAGTCCGTGAATCTAGTATTTTAAATATCATCACCTGAAAACCCAGAGACTCAGCGCTGGCTTCCAATCCGTCATCATCCAAGGTGAGTGCTGGATTTTGTATTCCTTGTTATTCCCTGTACTTTGAACTGATGTCTTGCTTCCAGACTGCAGTGGGTTTAAGGGCAGCACTACAGTTCAGTTAGCAGTAAAGTCAGGTGTTTAAGTGTTGGATAAAGAGCAGAGGTGGTAGAGAGCCGTACTCAAAGGTTGAAATGCTCATTTAGCAATTTGAGATTTAGTTTAGTCAAAAATATATTTGACCAATTTCATTACAATAAGCCAACATCAACAAGGTGACATCCATAACATTTGCATGATTGATGAAAGCACTTCACTTAGTGCATTATAGAATGTTCTCTAATGAATACACACTACAAAGTAAACATCCATATAAATGCTGATGTGACTGCAGGTCTGTGGAAACCATGATGAGAAAACCCTCCGTCCTGCTGCTGCTGCTGTTTGCTGCCGTGTGCGGGTCTACTCTGAGACCTAGCTTTACTCATTTCGATGAAAGGAAGACATGGAGGGAAGCACAGACCTTTTGCAGAGAACAACACAGTGATCTGGCCACCATCAGAGCCGGAGACAAGTTGGAGGTCAATATCAGTTCTTACGCATGTATCGGTTTGTACAAAGAGATTCCAGAATGGAAGTGGAAATGGTCGGAAAGAGATGAGATTGCCAATTTCACCAACTGGGCAGTCGGTAAGTCTTGCAAGCACGAAACTTTAGGATATAGGATGTTAGGCTTTTAAAGAGTCCTCTCCTGCTGATGTTCAGGTGTATATCAGTATGTAGTGTCTCTTCTTTAAAGAGTCCTCTCCTGCTGATGTTCAGGTGTATATCAGTATGTAGTGTCTCTACTTTAAAGAGTCCTCTCCTGCTGATGTTCAGGTGTATATCAGTATGTAGTGTGTCTACTTTAAAGAGTCCTCTCCTGCTGATGATCAGGTGTATATCAGTATGTAATGTATCTACTTTAAAGAGTCCTCTCAGTATGTAGTGTCTCTACTTTAAAGAGTCCTCTCCTGCTGATGTTCAGGTGTATATCAGTAGTTAGTGTCTCTACTTTAAAGAGTCCTCTCCTGCTGATGTTCAGGTGTATATCAGTATGTAGTGTGTCTACTTTAAAGAGTCCTCTCCTGCTGATGATCAGGTGTATATCAGTATGTAATGTATCTACTTTAAAGAGTCCTCTCAGTATGTAGTGTCTCTACTTTAAAGAGTCCTCTCCTGCTGATATTCAGGTGTATATCAGTAGTTAGTGTCTCTACTTTAAAGAGTCCTCTCCTGCTGATGTTCAGGTGTATATCAGTATGTAGTGTCTCTACTTTAAAGAGTCCTCTCCTGCTGATGTTCAGGTGTATATCAGTAGTGTCTCTACTTTAAAGAGTCCTCTCCTGCTGATGTTCAGGTGTATATCAGTATGTAGTGTCTCTACTTTAAAGAGTCCTCTCCTGCTGATGTTCAGGTGTATATCAGTATGTAGTGTCTCTTCTTTAAAGAGTCCTCTCCTGCTGATGTTCAGGTGTATATCAGTATGTAGTGTCTCTACTTTAAAGAGTCCTCTCCTGCTGATGTTCAGGTGTATATCAGTATGTAGTGTGTCTACTTTAAAGAGTCCTCTCCTGCTGATGATCAGGTGTATATCAGTATGTAATGTATCTACTTTAAAGAGTCCTCTCAGTATGTAGTGTCTCTACTTTAAAGAGTCCTCTCCTGCTGATATTCAGGTGTATATCAGTAGTTAGTGTCTCTACTTTAAAGAGTCCTCTCCTGCTGATGTTCAGGTGTATATCAGTATGTAGTGTCTCTACTTTAAAGAGTCCTCTCCTGCTGATGTTCAGGTGTATATCAGAATGTAGTGTCTCTACTTTAAAGAGTCCTCTCCTGCTGATGTTCAGGTGTATATCAGTATGTAGTGTCTCTATTTTAAAGAGTCCTCTCAGTATGTAGTGTCTCTACTTTAAAGAGTCCTCTCCTACTGATGTTCAGGTGTATATCAGTATTTAGTGTCTCTACTTTAAAGTGTCCTCTCCTGCTGATATTCAGGTGTATATCAGTATGTAGTGTCTCTACTTTAAAGAGTCCTCTCCTGCTGATGTTCAGGTGTATATCAGTATGTAGTGTCTCTACTTTAAAGAGTCCTCTCCTGCTGATGTTTAGGTGTATATCAGTATGTAATGTATCTACTTTAAAGAGTCCTCTCAGTATGTAGTGTCTCTACTTTAAAGAGTCCTCTCCTGCTGATGTTCAGGTGTATATCAGTATGTAGTGTCTCTACTTTAAAGAGTCCTCTCCTGCTGATGTTCAGGTGTATATCAGTATGTAGTGTATCTACTTTAAAGAGTCCTCTCAGTATGTAGTGTCTCTACTTTAAAAAGTCCTCTCCTGCTGATGTTCAGGTGTATATCAGTATGTAGTGTATCTACTTTAAAGAGTCCTTTCCTTCTGATGTTCAGGTGTATATCAGTATGTAGTGTCTCTACTTTAAAGAGTCCTCTCCTGCTGATGTTCAGGTGTATATCAGTATGTAGTGTCTCTACTTTAAAGAGTCCTCTCCTGTTGATGTTCAGGTGTATATCAGTATGTAGTGTCTCTACTTTAAAGAGTCCTCTCCTGCTGATGTTCAGGTGTATATCAGTATGTTGTGTCTCTACTTTAAAGAGTGCTCTCCTGCTGATGTTCAGGTGTATATCAGTATGTAGTGTCTCTACTTTAAAGAGTCCTCTCCTGCTGATGTTCAGGTGTATATCAGTATGTAGTGTCTCTACTTTAAAGAGTCCTCTCCTGCTGATGTTCAGGTGTATATCAGTATGTAATGTATCTACTTTAAAGAGTCCTCTCAGTATGTAGTGTCTCTACTTTAAAGAGTCCTCTCCTGCTGATGTTCAGGTGTATATCAGTATGTAGTGTATCTACTTTAAAGAGTCCTCTCCTTCTGATGTTCAGGTGTATATCAGTATGTAGTGTCTCTACTTTAAAGAGTCCTCTCCTGCTGATGTTCAGGTGTATATCAGTATGTAGAGTCTCTACTTTAAAGAGTCCTCTCCTGCTGATGTTCAGGTGTATATCAGTATGTAGTGTCTCTACTTTAAAGAGTCCTCTCCTGCTGATGTTCAGGTGTATATTAGTATGTAGTGTCTCTACTTTAAAGAGTCCTATCCTGCTGATGTTCAGGTGTATATCAGTATGTAGTTTCTCTACTTTAAAGAGTCCTCTCCTGCTGATGTTCAGGTGTATATCAGTATGTAGTGTCTCTACTTTAAAGAGTCCTCTCCTGCTGATGTTCAGGTGTATATCAGTATGTAGTGTCTCTACTTTAAAGAGTCCTCTCCTGCTGATGTTCAGGTGTATATCAGTATGTAGTGTCTCTACTTTAAAGAGTCCTCTCCTGCTGATGTTCAGGTGTATATCAGTATGTAGTGTCTCTACTTTAAAGAGTCCTCTCCTGCTGATGTTCAGGTGTATATCAGTATGTAGAGTCTCTACTTTAAAGAGTCCTCTCCTGCTGATGTTCAGGTGTATATCAGTATGTAGTGTCTCTACTTTAAAGAGTCCTCTCCTGCTGATGTTCAGGTGTATATCAGTATGTAGTGCCTCTACTTTAAAGAGTCCTCTCCTGCTGATGTTCAGGTGTATATCAGTATGTAGTTTCTCTACTTTAAAGAGTCCTCTCCTGCTGATGTTCAGGTGTATATCAGTATGTAGTGTCTCTACTTTAAAGAGTCCTCTCCTGCTGATGTTCAGGTGTATATCAGTATGTAGTGTCTCTACTTTAAAGAGTCCTCTCCTGCTGATGTTCAGGTGTATATCAGTAGTGTCTCTACTTTAAAGAGTCCTCTCCTGCTGATGTTCAGGTGTATATCAGTATGTAGTGTCTCTACTTTAAAGAGTCCTCTCCTGCTGATGTTCAGGTGTATATCAGTATGTAGTGTCTCTTCTTTAAAGAGTCCTCTCCTGCTGATGTTCAGGTGTATATCAGTATGTAGTGTCTCTACTTTAAAGAGTCCTCTCCTGCTGATGTTCAGGTGTATATCAGTATGTAGTGTGTCTACTTTAAAGAGTCCTCTCCTGCTGATGATCAGGTGTATATCAGTATGTAATGTATCTACTTTAAAGAGTCCTCTCAGTATGTAGTGTCTCTACTTTAAAGAGTCCTCTCCTGCTGATATTCAGGTGTATATCAGTAGTTAGTGTCTCTACTTTAAAGAGTCCTCTCCTGCTGATGTTCAGGTGTATATCAGTATGTAGTGTCTCTACTTTAAAGAGTCCTCTCCTGCTGATGTTCAGGTGTATATCAGTATCTAGTGTCTCTACTTTAAAGAGTCCTCTCCTGCTGATGTTCAGGTGTATATCAGTATGTAGTGTCTCTACTTTAAAGAGTCCTCTCCTGCTGATGTTCAGGTGTATATCAGAATGTAGTGTCTCTACTTTAAAGAGTCCTCTCCTGCTGATGTTCAGGTGTATATCAGTATGTAGTGTCTCTATTTTAAAGAGTCCTCTCAGTATGTAGTGTCTCTACTTTAAAGAGTCCTCTCCTACTGATGTTCAGGTGTATATCAGTATTTAGTGTCTCTACTTTAAAGTGTCCTCTCCTGCTGATATTCAGGTGTATATCAGTATGTAGTGTCTCTACTTTAAAGAGTCCTCTCCTGCTGATGTTCAGGTGTATATCAGTATGTAGTGTCTCTACTTTAAAGAGTCCTCTCCTGCTGATGTTTAGGTGTATATCAGTATGTAATGTATCTACTTTAAAGAGTCCTCTCAGTATGTAGTGTCTCTACTTTAAAGAGTCCTCTCCTGCTGATGTTCAGCTGTATATCAGTATGTAGTGTCTCTACTTTAAAGAGTCCTCTCCTGCTGATGTTCAGGTGTATATCAGTATGTAGTGTATCTACTTTAAAGAGTCCTCTCAGTATGTAGTGTCTCTACTTTAAAAAGTCCTCTCCTGCTGATGTTCAGGTGTATATCAGTATGTAGTGTATCTACTTTAAAGAGTCCTCTCCTTCTGATGTTCAGGTGTATATCAGTATGTAGTGTCTCTACTTTAAAGAGTCCTCTCCTGCTGATGTTCAGGTGTATATCAGTATGTAGTGTCTCTACTTTAAAGAGTCCTCTCCTGTTGATGTTCAGGTGTATATCAGTATGTAGTGTCTCTACTTTAAAGAGTCCTCTCCTGCTGATGTTCAGGTGTATATCAGTATGTTGTGTCTCTACTTTAAAGAGTGCTCTCCTGCTGATGTTCAGGTGTATATCAGTATGTAGTGTCTCTACTTTAAAGAGTCCTCTCCTGCTGATGTTCAGGTGTATATCAGTATGTAGTGTCTCTACTTTAAAGAGTCCTCTCCTGCTGATGTTCAGGTGTATATCAGTATGTAGTGTCTCTACTTTAAAGAGTCCTCTCCTGCTGATGTTCAGGTGTATATCAGTATGTAATGTATCTACTTTAAAGAGTCCTCTCAGTATGTAGTGTCTCTACTTTAAAGAGTCCTCTCCTGCTGATGTTCAGGTGTATATCAGTATGTAGTGTATCTACTTTAAAGAGTCCTCTCCTTCTGATGTTCAGGTGTATATCAGTATGTAGTGTCTCTACTTTAAAGAGTCCTCTCCTGCTGATGTTCAGGTGTATATCAGTATGTAGAGTCTCTACTTTAAAGAGTCCTCTCCTGCTGATGTTCAGGTGTATATCAGTATGTAGTGTCTCTACTTTAAAGAGTCCTCTCCTGCTGATGTTCAGGTGTATATTAGTATGTAGTGTCTCTACTTTAAAGAGTCCTATCCTGCTGATGTTCAGGTGTATATCAGTATGTAGTTTCTCTACTTTAAAGAGTCCTCTCCTGCTGATGTTCAGGTGTATATCAGTATGTAGTGTCTCTACTTTAAAGAGTCCTCTCCTGCTGATGTTCAGGTGTATATCAGTATGTAGTGTCTCTACTTTAAAGAGTCCTCTCCTGCTGATGTTCAGGTGTATATCAGTATGTAGTGTCTCTACTTTAAAGAGTCCTCTCCTGCTGATGTTCAGGTGTATATCAGTATGTAGTGTCTCTACTTTAAAGAGTCCTCTCCTGCTGATGTTCAGGTGTATATCAGTATGTAGAGTCTCTACTTTAAAGAGTCCTCTCCTGCTGATGTTCAGGTGTATATCAGTATGTAGTGTCTCTACTTTAAAGAGTCCTCTCCTGCTGATGTTCAGGTGTATATCAGTATGTAGTGCCTCTACTTTAAAGAGTCCTCTCCTGCTGATGTTCAGGTGTATATCAGTATGTAGTTTCTCTACTTTAAAGAGTCCTCTCCTGCTGATGTTCAGGTGTATATCAGTATGTAGTGTCTCTACTTTAAAGAGTCCTCTCCTGCTGATGTTCAGGTGTATATCAGTATGTAGTGTCTCTACTTTAAAGAGTCCTCTCCTGCTGATATTCAGGGGCCGTATGTTTCTGGTTTGTTATGTGAATCATGTCGAGCACTTTTTCTTCTTCTTGCAGGTGAACCAAATGGTGGGATAAATGAGAACTGTGTTTTCATTTACACAAATTCTCAAAAATGGTTTGACTATTATTGTGACAGCAAACTCAGTTTCTTGTGTTACAATGAGAATCTGGTTCTGGTGAAGGAGAGGAAGACGTGGGATCAGGCTTTGAGGCACTGCAGGCTTCTGGAGGCTGAACACCCAGATGAGCCAGTGGACCTCACCTGGAACTACCGCTACGACCTGGCCTCCGTGCGCACTCAGGACGACCGCGCCTACGCACGCCTGAGGGCTGGAGAGGCTTCCACTGACCAGGTGACGGAGCTTTCTACACAGAGTTTGTGTTTTAGAGAAACTCCTCCTGTGTGTTGACATTTTGCACACTGAGATTTGTTCTAAGGCTGTCAGCGTTAACACTCGATCTTCATCTGGAAACATTAAGGAGTTTAGAGAAATACACACAAATTAATCCAATCATCCAGCCTCCTATAAAACTAGCATGGAATCAGTGTGAGTACTACCATACGAGTATATGTGTAGTACACATTATACAGAGGGCGATCACAGTGTGAATACTACCATACGAGTATATGTGTAGTACACATTATACAGAGGGCGATCACAGTGTGAGTACTACCATACGAGTATATGTGTAGAACACATTATACAGAGGGCGATCACAGTGTGAGTACTACCATACGAGTATATGTGTAGTACACATTATACAGAGGGCGATCACAGTGTGAGTACTACCATACCAGTATATGTGTAGTACACATTATACAGAGGGCGATCACAGCAGCTTCGTGGATGCTTTAGCTTAGTGTCGGTTAATTGTCAGAGTTCATTCCAGTAATTCAGGAATCATGCTATAATAAACCTCCTTTATTCCAACACAATGAGTACATTTCAAATCCACTGACACCACACATGCATGGTCCTTGTTCAATAAAGACGTGTGTACATAAATATCTCACCTCTCTGCTAAATGTGGTCAGGTGTGGACGGGCCTGCGCTTCCTGGCGGGTCAGTGGTTCTGGACGGGCGATGGAGAAGCCGTGCAGGATGTGGACGAGGAGATGCAATGTGGCCGGACTCAGAGTTTCTGTGGCGTCCTGGTGAAGAACAGCACCAAGCGCTACGAGACGGAGGACTGCAGCAAGAAGCTAAACTTCCTCTGTTACAGGAAACCTTGAAACAATCAATCTGTGGAAAAGCTCTTCTCCCTCTTCTAAGGTTCAGGTTGTGTTTATGTGATTACTGTAGGCTAGCTCAACTAGGCGTGGACTGTCCTTTCTATTGTTTCATCAACTGGAATAGAGCTTTATTGATTATATATTCTTTCTCTGATATGAAGGAATCATCCTCTACAAAGGTCCACATCTGTTCTTACATATTAAGGAAGTGGTCACAGGACAATACATTCAACATGTCCTTCCACTTGTATTATTCGTGTGTAAACTGAGTTTCCTGCATTATTACATTGCAGCTGTTCTTCACAGGAGGAGTCTCCCCAGAGTGTGGATAGTTCATCAATGCATGTGTGATATTTAGAAGCAAAGCATTCAGCCAGAAAACACTGGACTTTCATTTGAGTGGAACAATCCTTTTCATCGGTTCATTTCAGATATATGATATGGTAAGTTCCCCTGCTGTGGGACTTATAAAGGAATTCTGATTCTGTTTCTGATATATTTATACAAATAAAAGTTCTACATTGACTTTTGTCATTATTGAATAAACTTCTAATAATTGATATCCCTGCTAGCTAGCTGAACTCCTCCTGAGTTTGATTGATTACATTTAAATGGATCCTCCATGAGCATCGTTCACTTTTCCTCAGTGTGTATCAGGGAGTTGATCTGAACCATGGGGTCATTTTACAACATGGCCACCAGGGGGCGCTATGAGGCTTCAGAAAACCTTCTCTCAGTGGGATGAGACTCTTCCCTGACTCGTCCAGCTTCATGGAGATCAAGCTGCAGACATGATCCACCAGCACCACGTGTTATTCACCATACCATGCAACATGAGTGTTTAGGACGCCGTGCAGAGGCCCGTTTAGAAACTTGTGTCCGGACTGGGGGAAGTACAAACTGACATGTAAAGAACTGGTTCTTCACAAATAATACACCGCAGTTATTCAGTCATGACAATATCATACACGTTACAACTGTTCATTGTCAACATCTCACAGCCATCCCGTACATAGGAACACATCAACAAGGTTCAAGGCTTTCATTGGTCATACCAACATAGCTACAGTGTAGTTACCACGATGAAAATCTTAGGTCACAGGCTCCTCCAACAGTGCAACAAAATAAAACAGAAAGAAATAGTGCAAGCAAATAGTCATTCGAGGCGTGTGGTGCAGTGGGTAGTGCGTTAGTGTTGGGATCAGGCTTCAGGTTCAAACCCCCCTGCAGTCAGCATGTCGTTGTGTCCCTGAGACACTTCACCCCAAAGTGCTCCTGTGGGGATTGTCCACAGTATTGAGTATGTGAGTCGCTTTGGATAAAGTGTCTAACATGTGACATGTGATGTAATTCAAAAAGTGAAATAGTGCAATAGGAGTCCAGATACAAGTGATTGGAATATTACTAAGTAGCAGCCAGATGAATGTTCAGGTGTTTAACAGTCTTATGGCCTTTGGGATGAAACTGACCCTGGTTTTAGTCCTGATGATGACATTCAGATATTTGGAGATCCAACATATTTGTAGTACACCTGGTCTCAACACTGGGGGGTCAGTATAGTTCCTGTCCCCTCACCAGCCTGGACCACATGAGGACCATGGTGTCCATTTCTGAGCACCTGAAGGCCTCTTGGACCAGTCTGGCCCTCGCTCTGCTCTGCTGGTTCCACTGGGACCATCTGTAAGAAAAATCTCACTGGTCAGCGGCTTGAGCTTCAATCTCAGGATCCATGTATTTATTATCCTCTCAAGAATGGAAGTAGTCAAAACTAAAAAAGAGAATTTGTAGGTTTTTTTCTCAAAATCTGAAAAATCTGACTTTTTCAAAATAATCTGACTTTTTCTCCAAAAAAATGTTATCAACATTTTTTTGAAAGGAAATCTGATTTTTGATAAAAATTTAGATTTTTGATAAAAATTTAGATTTTTTGATAAAGATTCCGACTTGTGGAGGAATGTAACGGGAGTTGACAGGGGACCCCCGCCTCACGAGTTCCTATTTTCGGCCATTTTCTTTTCCCCGGTTTTATTAGTTTTTCTTTTTTTGGCTATTTCACCCGGTTCCTTCTACCAGGGACACTGCCCGGTCTCGGGTGTCCCCCCACGGCCTGTGTCCAGCCGTTATCCCCCCACTCATCCATATACTAACGGACAGGGCAGGCCCTTGGCATAGGGAGTATAGGCAAATGTTAAGGCGCATCAACCGATCGGGGACGCCACAAATTTGGGAGAAAAAACGTTAGAAATAAAAAATATATATTTTTAAATTTCATAATGAAGTATTATTTGAGTTATTTGAAGGATTAAAGTAACGTGTTAGGGCAGGAAAGTTCAATCTGGTATATTCATTTTAATGTCACCTTATATAGAATATGTGTTAAACTTGTGATTTCTGCATTGAGTGACTTCTGCCTAGCAGATACCAAGAAGAGGCCCCTAGGGTCTCTCTGTTAATTATCAATAGTCCTTGCAATTAACAGGGGAAGTCCCAGATACATTTTCAGATAATGTAGTTAAAGTCTTGTAGAATTAACGTTTATCTCCTACACATCCTGCAGGCCTGGAGACTTGGGTCACCCAGCAGTAACCAAGATAAACGTCCTTTTGAGCTTATCAATAAAATGTATTCATTCCTAGTAAGCTGACTTTGGGGTGAAGGGAAGTTCAGGGAAGCCATTAAGCCACAAGAACAATTAAACTTCTGTTAATCAACCAAAACTCATGACTTTCAGGGGACAGGACATTCTGACCTATAACAAGGGTCACTTCCTAGAGAATATGTGTGTGTATTTCTTACTGTGATCAGATGTCCTGTATAATCATTTATCAACTATTCCTGTATTAGTGTTTTATTTGATTCCTCTGCTTTTATTCTTTCATATGTGGGTACTGGAGGGCTACAAACAGTGTGGAGAAATGAGCTTAAACATGTTTTATTACTCTGTGGGAAATGGAAGCAGCATGTCAAATGATCAGGGAAATC
Organism: Notothenia rossii; assembly: GCF_949606895.1. Taxonomy (NCBI): domain Eukaryota; kingdom Metazoa; phylum Chordata; class Actinopteri; order Perciformes; family Nototheniidae; genus Notothenia; species Notothenia rossii. The sequence goes on along the minus strand of NC_136906.1, from coordinate 1,321,515 downwards.
TACTTGTTTTAAATAGATGTGTGTGGTTGATTACTTTGTATTAATAATAGCAGTATGTGTAAAGGAAGCTGGAAATATGCAATGTGAAACCTTTTATTTGAAATAAAGATTCTGCAGGGAATATTCTTAAAGAACAATAGCTCTAGTGTCTGGAAGAGCTGCAGGCTAAATGAGTGTGCGGTACTTTTTACTGCTTGAGATCAGAGCTGATGTTTTCCTCTTGTTATTATTGTTTGAGGTTAAGGTAACTCACATGTGTTATTTGTATAATCCAACTATAAACAACTATATCTTAAAACTATCTTTATAAAATGCCAAAAGTATGTGAAACTTGCAAGGAGGGGTTTGTTATCTCGAATGTAAGGGTCGCCTCTGGCTCGCGCTGATTGGCTGTCTTTTCTAAGTGGAGGACCCCTCGGGGGGGGGGGGGCAGCCGCATAGCTCCTCCTGGGGTTTTGGATATAAGCCTATGGTTTCTTTAGACCAGCCTCTTCTTTTCTTCAGGCTGACCAGGAGGGTAGGACAGAGATAGAGCAGGAAGTACTTCCTTTGTCTTTGTGTTTGTATGTGTATTTTGGGTTGTTACTGTATATCATTAAAGCAAGATTATTGTTTAACTTGTATTCTGGTGTTTCTTAATCCCTTCCTTTTCCCGAATTCACCCAGCTTATCAAACGACACGCGGAGACGAGGTTGGTTTTCAACATCCTCTAAATCTCCAACAATAACAACACAATTTCCCGATTTTGGATCAACAAAGTACATCTTATTTTCTTATACTAGCATAACTACGCCTATATTGCGTACAGCGCCGATAAACTATGGCGCACCCCCCCCTCCGAAACCAAGTTGAACTGCCCCAGCTACAGTAAAAAAACTGAGGTTTATGTGAAATAGTTCTTTTTTATAAATAAGGGTTTTAGAATGCAATTATAGGTTTTCATTTTGTATTAGTGTTAATTTAAAATAAATCAAACTCCCAAAAAACATATACAGCTTCTGTGTGCTTTTATTAACATTGGAATTTACTGTGTAAGCGGCCGCGGGGGGGGAGAGCTTTAGAGCTCTCTCCTGAAAGACTGAGCGGCTCTGATAACCTCAGCTCAGTGAGGCAAAGGCACACCTTTATATGATCATTATAGTTATAAAACAATAAGAGAATAAATGTGGTGCGGCGCCAGCTAAAATCTTGCCTAGGGCAGAATATGACCATTAAACTGTCATATTCTGCACATTTCTTATACTATCTACAAACATCTTAGAAGAGTATAATATGTATAAAATAAGTGCTTCAAGTTAACATTGCTGGAGGTACGCACACATATTGATAGATGTCTTGTAATGCACTATTGAGGAACCTGCGACACAAGTTTTTCATTCATTGCATAACTACACCGTTTGTGAATATGATGTCAATAAACCTTAGAACATCTTGAGATCTTGAAAGGGATTTGCAAACTAGTCATTATATACAGTCTTTAATGAACTATTAGTAGAGAATAACGAGTAATGAATATACTTTATAGGGATCCTATTAATATCTAATAATACAAATAATAAAATTCAATAACATGCTTTAACCACCAGGTGTCCCTTTCTATCAGCTGTGCACCTTTATGGTGTAAATACAGCCTATCTACCGATTGGATCAAATATAAAAGTCAGCTGAATTAGTGTTGATCCTGCGAGGAGACGTATTGTGTGAAAAGAAATGTAAGATGTTCTTTAATTGCTGATATATTTATGATCCACGTCACGTTTTCAGTTTTGGCGGCAGTTCTTCCTGTTTGTCTAGAAGTCTTCTCATCAGGGCTCTATGAATAGAGAACTACGGCAGATCTGTAATATGTAATGCAGCCGAACCGTGTATTACAATGCCGTTATGTGATGACTTTCAAAGAGAAAAGCAAGAACACTCGGAATAAAGTATTATTATTATTATTATTTTTTTTTTTTCGGATTTCACATCGCATAAACACCATTTCCCAACGTGCATTGCGGCTAAACCATCCAATCACCGAGCTGAGGACCTTGCCTACGTTTCCGGTATTTGTTTATGACGATGTGATGTGAGATGTGAGACTGGAATTGCACAGGGGAAAATAACGTATCTATGCCACCATTTTAGATGCAGATTTAGTTAAACTAATACGTTTGCGCTGTGAACCAACACTATACATTGACGGGGAAGGGGGTAGCAATAAAGATAACACCATTAAACAGTTACACAACATAACAGAAATAATATCGATAGCAGCGTCCCTAGCAACCACCTTGGTAACAATGAAAACGTTGTCGGGACACAATTTCCTGAAGTAATCTTCATAATAACTAGCAAACTAAAGATCATGTTCATCCACTGCACACATCATCTGAAATAACAACTCATATTTCTCGCATCAAATGACATCAAAACACATTTTAATGGCCAAACTAACTTTAAAATAGTCATTTTCCGCCGAGAATAAAACGAAGTTCGGCCATGTTTTTTTTCTCTGCAGGGAGAAATGTGAAGATCACGTGACATAGACGCCAGCGATTGGAATGAATGGTGAATAAAAATGTAGGGATCTTACAACTTCAGAGGCGTTTTTGTAGAAATACTACGCCCTACATTTTGGACCAGCGTAGTTATTAGCAGTGCTTAATTTGTAAATCATAAGGTGCCGGAACGCAAAGTACATATGACAGCTCAGGGATGACGAGACGCGTACAGGTCCTGGAACGTATACAGAAAAGGTGCTGAAAACAACATGACAATGTCCACTTGCAACGCTGTGGGACTTACAAGCCTCAATTTCAAATAGTATCCATGGTATAAATGTTATGACGATCATTTATAATTTATCACAGGTGGGACTTCAGTATATAGCCAGCAATTAATTTCTCAACAGGTTTAACGTGTAATATGTATTAGGCCTATTCAAAGATTGGCACGGCGGCCTATTAATAGACAGTATGTTTGCTCACCATATTTAGTTGTTTAAAACACCCCACATCACGAGCATGTCCGGATTGTCCTCTATCTCTTTTTTTCTGCTTTTACTGCGTGTGTCTGTGGCAGTTCTGTGTCCTTTGGCCACCCAGGACCTCACGTACGGGACTGGATTGAATTTAGCCAGGGGGGGTCCAACAAGATTTAGGAAGAGTAAAGATGACATGGTGGATGTGAGCAAAGAGCTACGGTTGGGAGTGCAAATCAAGTTCATTTGAGAAAATCCGCGCTCACATTCAGCACTTGCAATGGGAATGCTGTTGACAGCAACAAGTAACTCCATCAGCTCATCGGGGGTGTCTTTACCATCTGAGTCTCTGTACGTTCTGTAGGCCCGTATGACTGCGCGCGGGTTGGCAATGTTGAAGCGCTGACACAGTGACTCGACCTCAGTCTCTCCATACAGCACACCTGCGTCCTCGGGCCAGTATTGTGCGTAAAGCACCTTCAACTCCTCAATGAACTTGTTATATCCAGTTTTATCTGGCATCCGGCCTCCTTGAGATAACATACGGTCCTCCAAGTTCTTGGCCACAGTTAGAAAAAACTGACCTGTCGCTGGACGTCCCACAGTCTTCTACGCTCAATGCGCTCTCCTCTCCTACTGAATCTTCCTGCTGTAAGCCAGCTGATGTCGCGGTTCCGCTCGCCTCTTGCTCCGGCTGTTGTACCGGGCTAGTTGATGCCAGGGTACCCACCCGTTGCTGTTGGTGGTCCACCTGGCTGACGGTAGCTGGCTCCTGTTCCGGCTGGCGGTGAACCTGACCCGCTGCCTGGGCTTGGCTAGCTGTCGGTTAGCTAGCTGGCTAGCTGTTGCGGCGCTAACCTCCTCCTGGTTTTGACCATCAACATGACCGCTGCAGCTGCCCTCGTCGCTGCTTGTGGAGGCTTTTCTGACTCGTTTTGAAGTGTCTATTACCTCTTCCTTCTTTTTGAAGAAAGACAGTAAATTTAACTGTCTTTTTGACATGCTTGCATTGAATCACCGTTTCTTCCTCTCTGCGACGTGCTCCTCATGTGGCGAATTTCAAAAGTGAAAGACGTTTGTCCGTTGGTCCAGCTTTTCAGTGCGTCAACACAGATCTCCGACTCTTTCAAATCTTAATCTTAATAAAAGACATGAAATTCTTGGGATTTTTTCTGTAAATTAATATCTGCATATTTTATTTCATTTAAACCATTTTTATTTTTTATTTTTTGTGAGAGGTACCGGATCTCCCCAAATAGGTGCCGGAACACAGGGTGGCCAAAATGAAGAGGAGCCGGATCCTGTTCCGGCAGGATCCGGCTCAAATTAACCACTGGTTATTACACGTTTAGATGTGAGACTGGGTTGGACAATCACCTTCCCTGAGTTTGACTCAGGTGTAACTAAAGTCTGCTTTAAGGGTTGTTTATATTTCACATCATTAATCAGAATCTGCAAAGTAACTCAAATAAATGTAGTGGAGTAAAAATACCAGGTTAACCTCAGAATTGTAGTGGAGTAGAATTACAAAGTAACAATGAGCTGTCACGTGGGTATATATTAATGCTGCCCATTATGGACACAAGCGATTTTCACCCATTTATTAATTACATGTTTTACATTTGATAACACCAATGTGTTTAATACTGGAAACTTCTACTTGAGGGAAAAACGAAAACGTTCAGTAGAGACGTCCCATAGAACATTTTGCAAAGCACAATACCCGGGGGGGGGGGGGGGGGGGGGGGGCGGTGCTGGTCCCGTTCAAATCCAGTTCTGGATAGTCTGGCTTGGTTTCGTTCCATTTCAAACAGCTGTTTGACGCTCGGCGTAACCTTGGCGCACTGCCACTCCAACATCCAATCCTAGAGCTTGAAGATTAATCACGGGGTGTGTCGCAAAGCGGACAGGCGTCGTCACAACAATAGCTGGGGATTGTGGGTAGTGTAGTCTCTTTGGCGCTCCACATTTCAGAGGAAACAAGTTGTTTCTCAGAATTGAAGGGGAAAAACACAAAAGCATCTTACACAATTTAAACCCATCAATGTTGTGTAATTAACAAAGGTAATCTGGTGTTTTTGAGTTGATGAGTAGTGCAGATATCACTGTCAGATCAATCGACAGTAAGGAGAATACTTACTTCCGGGTGTACAATTCTCCGTTAACCAATGGGAATGGACGCTCACATTGCCTTTAAGAGCTGCCGTCATAAACAGATGCGGTGCTTCCCTGAGCGTCAAATCCCGCCACCGATGGGAATACATTGCAATCCGTTGAAAGCTCTTTGCGTCCGTTTATGAAGCTGAAGGAGCCTCGGCGCGTCCCAACTGCACGCCACGGGACCCTGACCAAGATCCTGGATGTTTAGGGAGTGAGAGTGTGTTGACCAGGGGCATCAGGGCATTCCCAGAAAATAGGTCACATTTTTGGGAAAAAGTCTAATTTCCGGGGAAAGAAATCAGAATTACAAGAAAAATTATTCTGAATTCTGAATTTAATCTCAGAACTCCCCAAAAAGTATATTTTGTACAGATCTGTAATCTTTCTTTTGCACAAAGCCCTAATCCTGTTTTTGTGTATTGAAGAAAGCAGAAACTCATCAGGTTCAATGGTGAAGGCCTGGAGCACAGGATTGAAAACATCAGTGGAGCAGACACTATTCACGCTAATCATCAGCGTAGAGTTCATTTGGTAACATTTGAGACATGATTTGCTCTAATTGCCACTTGCATGTGTTACAGTATGACCAGATGGTCCAAGAGGAGTTGTTGGGTAAAGGAATAACAAATCGATGGGGACTGTGATGGACAGATTCTCCTTCATGTTGACTCCAGGTTTATAGATTTTAAAGGCATGCCCATTTATTAATAATTAAACGAATGCGTGCTAACCCACCTCTGCCGTTAAGATATTGAACATTTCCTTATAAATGAGAGATTCCTCTCCCACACAGGGACCATATTTCTGTTGAAGGACAACTCAAGGTGTTGAATTTGTTTATCAAATGAAATGTTTTGTGTAGTGCTGAAGTGTGGCGGTAAATAAATACTGTGTGAGTGTGTGACACAGACACACACGCACTTGAAAGGATATCTTCCTGCCTTGCCTTAACTATTCCTTTAAAATATCCTCCATCTTTTTGAATAGTACAGGAATGCGTGGTTCCACATGGACGCATCGTGATGGATTGGTAATCAGAATCGTCAAAACGTTATTTACCAAAGGGGAGATGAGGTTATTGGCTAATGGTTTGAAATGTTGTTGACTGTCGTTTCTGTGAACGCCCGAATGGTGCGTGACTTTAAATGTTGAAGCGTCAAGGAATAGACAGACATCACCTTTGGTAAAGGATGGTCCAGTGTTTCCTAAAGGAGATGACAGAGGAAGCACTGAAGCTCCTTTCCTATCATCTAGAGAATCAGCTCTTATCATGGCTGCAGCTCAGAGCCTTTCAGGTCATTTCACTCTGATAGAAAACCTTCCTGAGAGACAAAGAATATTCAAAAAGCAACCTATGAGGCTAAGCTCTGCTTTACATGGACTTTCTTAGACTGGAAAAGGGAGACAGTGACCTGGTGAAGGTCATGGATGTCACGGTCGCTCTGCATGCCAGCTGGGTTGTGCACACGTGTTGTGTTTCGCCTATCTGAGCTGTGATTGGTGCAGCCAGTCCGTGAATCTAGTATTTTAAATATCATCACCTGAAAACCCAGAGACTCAGCGCTGGCTTCCAATCCGTCATCATCCAAGGTGAGTGCTGGATTTTGTATTCCTTGTTATTCCCTGTACTTTGAACTGATGTCTTGCTTCCAGACTGCAGTGGGTTTAAGGGCAGCACTACAGTTCAGTTAGCAGTAAAGTCAGGTGTTTAAGTGTTGGATAAAGAGCAGAGGTGGTAGAGAGCCGTACTCAAAGGTTGAAACGCTCATTTAGCAATTTGAGATTTAGTTTAGTCAAAAATATATTTGACCAATTTCATTAGGATAAGCCAACATCAACAAGGTGACATCCATAACATTTGCATGATTGATGAAAGCACTTCACTTAGTGCATTATAGAATGTTCTCTAATGAATACAGACTACAAAGTAAACATCCATATAAATGCTGATGTGACTGCAGGTCTGTGGAAACCATGATGAGAAAACCCTCCGTCCTGCTGCTGCTGTTTGCTGCCGTGTGCGGGTCTACTCTGAGACCTAGCTTTACTCATTTCGATGAACTGAAGACATGGAGGGAAGCACAGACCTTTTGCAGAGAACACCACAGTGATCTGGCCACCATGAGAGCCGGAAACAAGTTGGAGGATTCGTTTGGTCATCAAGTATGGATCGGTTTGTACAAAAACTCTTCAGACTCCGAGTGGAAATGGTCGGAAACAGACGAGATCACCAATTTCACCAACTGGGCAGTCGGTAAGTCTTGCAAGCACGAAACTTTATGATATACTTTAAAGAGTCCTCTCCTGCTGATGTTCAGGTTTATATCAGTATGTAGTGTCTCTACTTTAAAGAGTCCTCTCCTGCTGATGTTCAGGTGTATATCAGTATGTAGTGTCTCTTTAAAGAGTCCTCTCCTGCTGATGTTCAGGTGTATATCAGTATGTAGTGTCTCTACTTTAAAGAGTCCTCTCCTGCTGATGTTCAGGTGTATATCAGTATGTAGTGTCTCTACTTTAAAGAGTCCTCTCCTGCTGATGTTCAGGTGTATATCAGTATGTAGTGTCTCTACTTTAAAGAGTCCTCTCCTGCTGATGTTCAGGTGTATATCAGTATGTAGTGTCTCTACTTTAAAGAGTCCTCTCCTGCTGATGTTCAGGTGTATATCAGTATGTAGTGTCTCTACTTTAAAGAGTCCTCTCCTGCTGATGTTCAGGTGTATATCAGTATGTAGTGTCTCTACTTTAAAGAGTCCTCTCCTGCTGATGTTCAGGTGTATATCAGTATGTAGTGTCTCTACTTTAAAGAGTCCTCTCCTGCTGATGTTCAGGTTTATATCAGTAGGTAGTGTGTCTACTTTAAAGAGTCCTCTCCTGCTGATGTTCAGGTGTATATCAGTATGTAGTGTCTCTTTAAAGAGTCCTCTCCTGCTGATGTTCAGGTGTATATCAGTATGTAGTGTCTCTACTTTAAAGAGTCCTCTCCTGCTGATGTTCAGGTGTATATCAGTATGTAGTGTCTCTACTTTAAAGAGTCCTCTCCTGCTGATGTTCAGGTGTATATCAGTATGTAGTGTCTCTACTTTAAAGAGTCCTCTCCTGCTGATGTTCAGGTGTATATCAGTATGTAGTGTCTCTACTTTAAAGAGTCCTCTCCTGCTGATGTTCAGGTGTATATCAGTATGTAGTGTCTCTACTTTAAAGAGTCCTCTCCTGCTGATGTTCAGTTGTATATCAGTATGTAGTGTCTCTACTTTAAAGAGTCCTCTCCTGCTGATGTTCAGTTGTATATCAGTATGTAGTGTCTCTACTTTAAAGAGTCCTCTCCTGCTGATGTTCAGTTGTATATCAGTATGTAGTGTCTCTACTTTAAAGAGTCCTCTCCTGCTGATGTTCAGTTGTATATCAGTATGTAGTGTCTCTTTAAAGGCCCAGTGAAGTGCATGTTTTTGCACCAAAATGAAATGGCAGTTTCATTCCTTACATGTCATTGTGCCTGTTCATGGCTAAAATAATTTTTAATAATTCATAATTAATGAATTAATGAATTATTAATTTTGCCGTCCGAGCCTAACGGAAGTTGCAGACGATAGTGGCTGTGACGTCACAAGATGTACCCAGTTGTGATTGTAAACATGGCGGAGACTCTGGAAAGTGATACTAGTGTGAGAGAAATGATTGATTTGGACAGCTTTTCGGATAGATGAGGAAAGTGATCAATCTGGTGCACTTTGAGGGCAACATTAAGAGATTTATGGATACAGCTCTCAACACTCATATGAAACATATATTTCAATAATCAAAAAACATTGGAATGATTTCTTAACCTATTTTATACAACTAATATTACATAGATGGAAATATTTGTTTCCATAGATGACCAAACCCACTGAGATAACTTAGGCTACAGTTTACCTCCCTGAGCTGACGTTATCTCTCTCAGTCCCACAGGAGAGCACTCTCCCTCTCCTTATTGTTGAAACAGCTAATCTCCGTTAGCTCCGAGCTAGCACCAGATGCTAACGACAACCCTGTAACTCTCTCAGTCTCTCTTTCTCTCTCTCTCGAATCGACCAGTGGCCTTTATTTATCATGATCAATCAAATAATCTACGAAACAATGACACCAGCCAGGCTCACCTTCATCTTTTGGGAACAGAAACATCGCCACTTCGGCAGACTTGACATTACTACAGCCAGCGGCAATGCATCGTTTCCCCTGTGTTTTTCATCCCTCTTTCTTCACTGTCGCCTCCATTGTCAGGTTTTCTCGATTGGCAATCACTTCCAGTCGACTCCGACACACTTTCCAGGAAAATACTAGCTCAAAAACGTTGAGAAATTCGACTTTGAAAAAGAGAAAAAACGAACGGTGGTGAATGTAAACAGTGCGGCGGCGTCCATCTCGTGACGTCACGCAGTAGATCTCAAGCCACGCCCACAAAGGCGAAGGTCGACTGCAGATTTCCCCGGAAAATTCAAAACTCGTCAAATTTGTTGCTATTCCAACATTTTTTGATTTGGGTTCCAATGGACAATTTTGGTCATTACTATACGTATTAGCATAACAGATCATGCACAGGTGCACACTTCACTGGGCCTTTAAAGAGTCCTATCCTGCTGATGTTCAGGTGTATATCAGTATGTAGTGTCTCTACTTTAAAGAGTCCTCTCCTGCTGATGTTCAGCTGTATATCAGTATGTAGTGTCTCTACTTTAAAGAGTCCTCTCCTGCTGATGTTCAGGTGTATATCACTATGTAGTGTCTCTACTTTAAAGAGTCCTCTCCTGCTGATGTTCAGGTGTATATCAGTATGTAGTGTCTCTACTTTAAAGAGTCCTCTCCTGCTGATGTTCAGGTGTATATCAGTATGTAGTGTCTCTACTTTAAAGAGTTCTCTCCTGCTGATGTTCAGCTGTATATCAGTATGTAGTGTCTCTACTTTAAAGAGTCCTCTCCTGCTGATGTTCAGGTGTATATCAGTATGTAGTGTCTCTACTTTAAAGAGTCCTCTCCTGCTGATGTTCAGGTGTATATCAGTATGTAGTGTCTCTACTTTAAAGAGTCCTCTCCTGCTGATGTTCAGGTGTATATCAGTGTGTAGTGTCTCTACTTTAAAGAGTCCTCTCCTGCTGATGTTCAGGTGTATATCAGTATGTAGTGTCTCTACTTTAAAGAGTCCTCTCCTGCTGATGTTCAGGTGTATATCAGTATGTAGTGTCTCTACTTTAAAGAGTCCTCTCCTGCTGATGTTCAGGTGTATATCAGTATGTAGTGTCTCTACTTTAAAGAGTCCTCTCCTGCTGATGTTCAGGTGTATATCAGTATGTAGTGTCTCTACTTTAAAGAGTCCTCTCCTGCTGATTTTCAGGTGTATATCAGTATGTAGTGTCTCTACTTTAAAGAGTCCTCTCCTGCTGATGTTCAGGTGTATATCAGTATGTAGTGTCTCTACTTTAAAGAGTCCTCTCCTGCTGATGTTCAGGTGTATATCAGTATGTAGTGTCTCTACTTTAAAGAGTCCTCTCCTGCTGATGTTCAGGTGTATATCAGTATGTAGTGTCTCTACTTTAAAGAGTCCTCTCCTGCTGATGTTCAGGTGTATATCAGTATGTAGTGTCTCTACTTTAAAGAGTCCTCTCCTGCTGATGTTCAGTTGTATATCAGTATGTAGTGTCTCTTTAAAGAGTCCTCTCCTGCTGATGTTCAGGTGTATATCAGTATGTAGTGTCTCTACTTTAAAGAGTCCTCTCCTGCTGATTTTCAGGTGTATATCAGTATGTAGTGTCTCTACTTTAAAGAGTCCTCTCCTGCTGATGTTCAGGTGTATATCAGTATGTAGTGTCTCTACTTTAAAGAGTCCTCTCCTGCTGATGTTCAGGTGTATATCAGTATGTAGTGTCTCTACTTTAAAGAGTCCTCTCCTGCTGATGTTCAGGTGTATATCAGTATGTAGTGTCTCTACTTTAAAGAGTCCTCTCCTGCTGATGTTCAGTTGTATATCAGTATGTAGTGTCTCTTTAAAGAGTCCTCTCCTGCTGATGTTCAGGTGTATATCAGTATGTAGTGTCTCTACTTTAAAGAGTCCTCTCCTGCTGATGTTCAGGTGTATATCAGTATGTAGTGTCTCTACTTTAAAGAGTCCTCTCCTGCTGATGTTCAGGTGTATATCAGTATGTAGTGTCTCTACTTTAAAGAGTCCTCTCCTGCTGATGTTCAGGTGTATATCAGTATGTAGTGTCTCTACTTTAAAGAGTCCTCTCCTGCTGATGTTCAGGTGTATATCAGTATGTAGTGTCTCTACTTTAAAGAGTCCTCTCCTGCTGATGTTCAGTTGTATATCAGTATGTAGTGTCTCTTTAAAGAGTCCTCTCCTGCTGATGTTCAGGTGTATATCAGTATGTAGTGTCTCTACTTTAAAGAGTCCTCTCCTGCTGATGTTCAGGTGTATATCAGTATGTAGTGTCTCTACTTTAAAGAGTCCTCTCCTGCTGATGTTCAGGTGTATATCAGTATGTAGTGTCTCTACTTTAAAGAGTCCTCTCCTGCTGATGTTCAGGTGTATATCAATATGTAGTGTCTCTACTTTAAAGAGTCCTCTCCTGCTGATATTCAGGGGCCGTATGTTTCTGGTTTGTTATGTGAATCATGTCAAGCACTTTTTCTACTTCTTGCAGATCAACCAAATCGTCGTGTTGATGAGAGCTGTGTTGTGATTTACATGGATACTTACAAATGGAATGACAGGCAATGTGTCAACAAGTACAGGTTCTTGTGTAACAAGGAGAATCTGGTTCTGGTGAAGGAGAGGAAGACGTGGGATCAGGCTTTGAGGCACTGCAGGCTTCTGGAGGCTGAACACCCAGATGAGCCAGTGGACCTCACCTGGAACTACCGCTACGACCTGGCCTCCGTGCGCACTCAGGACGACCGCGCCTACGCACGCCTGAGGGCTGGAGAGGCTTCCACTGACCAGGTGACGGAGCTTTCTACACAGAGTTTGTGTTTTAGAGAAACTCCTCCTGTGTGTTGACATTTTGCACACTGAGATTTGTTCTAAGGCTGTCAGCGTTAACACTCGATCTTCATCTGGAAACATTAAGGAGTTTAGAGAAATACACACAAATTAATCCAATCATCCAGCCTCCTATAAAACTAGCATGGAATCAGTGTGAGTACTACCATACGAGTATATGTGTAGTACACATTATACAGAGGGCGATCACAGTGTGAATACTACCATACAAGTATATGTGTAGTACACATTATACAGAGGGCGATCACAGTGTGAGTACTACCATACGAGTATATGTGTAGTACACATTATACAGAGGGCGATCACAGTGTGAGTACTACCATACGAGTATATGTGTAGTACACATTATACAGAGGGCGATCACAGTGTGAGTACTACCATACGAGTATATGTGTAGTACACATTATACAGAGGGCGATCACAGTGTGAATACTACCATACGAGTATATGTGTAGTACACATTATACAGAGGGCGATCACAGTGTGAATACTACCATACGAGTATATGTGTAGTACACATTATACAGAGGGCGATCACAATGTGAATACTACCATATGAGTATATGTGTAGTACACATTATACAGAGGGCGATCACAGTGTGAATACTACCATACGAGTATATGTGTAGTACACATTATACAGAGGGCGATCACAGCAGCTTCGTGGATGCTTTAGCTTAGTGTTGGTTAATTGTCAGAGTTGATTCCAGTAATTCAGGAATCATGCTATAATAAACCTCCTTTATTCCAACACAATGACTACATTTCAAATCCACTGACACCACACATGCATGGTCCTTGTTCAATAAAGACGTGTGTACATAAATATCTCACCTCTCTGCTAAATGTGGTCAGGTGTGGACGGGCCTGCGCTTCCTGGCGGGTCAGTGGTTCTGGACGGGCGATGGAGAAGCCGTGCAGGATGTGGACGAGGAGATGCAATGTGGCCGGACTCAGAGTTTCTGTGGCGTCCTGGTGAAGAACAGCACCAAGCGCTACGAGACGGAGGACTGCAGCAAGAAGCTAAACTTCCTCTGTTACAGGAAACCTTGAAACAATCAATCTGTGGAAAAGCTCTTCTCCCTCTTCTAAGGTTCAGGTTGTGTTTATGTGATTACTGTAGGCTAGCTCAACTAGGCGTGGACTGTCCTTTCTATTGTTTCATCAACTGGAATAGAGCTTTATTGATTATATATTCTTTCTCTGATATGAAGGAATCATCCTCTACAAAGGTCCACATCTGTTCTTACATATTAAGGAAGTGGTCACAGGACAATACATTCAACATGTCCTTCCACTTGTATTATTCGTGTGTAAACTGAGTTTCCTGCATTATTACATTGCAGCTGTTCTTCACAGGAGGAGTCTCCCCAGAGTCTGGATAGTTCATCAATGCATGTGTGATATTTAGAAGCAAAGCATTCAGCCAGAAAACACTGGACTTTCATTTGAGTGGAACAATCCTTTTCATCGGTTCATTTCAGATATATGATATGGTAAGTTCCCCTGCTGTGGGACTTATAAAGGAATTCTGATTCTGTTTCTGATATATTTATACAAATAAAAGTTCTACATTGACTTTTGTCATTATTGAATCAGCTTCTAATAATTGATATCCCTGCTAGCTAGCTGAACTCCTCCTGAGTTTGATTGATTACATTTAAATGGATCCTCCATGAGCATCGTTCACTTTTCCTCAGTGTTTATCAGGGAGTTGATCTGAACCATGGGGTCATTTTACAACATGGCCACCAGGGGGCGCTATGAGGCTTCAGAAAACCTTCTCTCAGTGGGATGAGACTCTTTCCTGACTCGTTCAGCTTCATGGAGATCAAGCTGCAGACATGATCCACCAGCACCACGTGTTATTCACCATACCATGCAACATGAGTGTTTAGGACGCCGTGCAGAGGCCCGTTTAGAAACTTGTGTCCGGACTGGGGGAAGTACAAACTGACATGTAAAGAACTGGTTCTTCACAAATAATACACCGCAGTTATTCAGTCATGACAATATCATACACGTTACAACTGTTCATTGTCAACATCTCACAGCCATCCCGTACATAGGAACACATCAACAAGGTTCAAGGCTTTCATTGGTCATACCAACATAGCTACAGTGTAGTTACCACGATGAAAATCTTAGGTCACAGGCTCCTCCAACAGTGCAACAAAATAAAACTGAAAGAAATAGTGCAAGTAAATAGTCATTCGAGGCGTGTGGTGCAGTGGGTAGTGCGCTAGTGTTGGGATCAGGCTTCAGGTTCAAACCCCACTGCAGTCAGCATGTCGTTGTGTCCCTGAGACACTTCACCCCAAAGTGCTCCTGTGGGGATTGTCCACAGTATTGAGTATGTGAGTCGCTTTGGATAAAGTTTCTAACAAGTGACATGTGATGTAATTCAAAAAGTGAAATAGTGCAATAGGAGTCCAGATACAAGTGATTGGAATATTACTAAGTAGCAGCCAGATGAATGTTCAGGTGTTTAACAGTCTTATGGCCTTTGGGATGAAACTGTCCCTGGTTTTAGTCCTGATGATGACATTCAGATATTGGGAGATCCAACATATTTGTAGTACACCTGGTGTCAACACTGGGGGGTCAGTATAGTTCCTGTCCCCTCACCAGCCTGGACCACATGAGGACCATGGTGTCCATTTCTGAGCACCTGAAGGCCTCTTGGACCAGTCTGGCCCTCGCTCTGCTCTGCTGGTTCCACTGGGACCATCTGTAAGAAAAATCTCACTGGTCAGCGGCTTGAGCTTCAATCTCAGGATCCATGTATTTATTATCCTCTCAAGAATGGAAGTAGTCAAAACTAAAAAAGAGAATTTGTAGGTTTTTTTCTCAAAATCTGAAAAATCTGATTTTTTCAAAAAATCAAAAAATGTGGACTTTTCAAAATAATCTGAATTTTTCTCAAAATGTTGACTTTTTCTAAAAAATCTGACTTTTTCTCCCAAAAAATGTTATCACATTTTTTTTGATAGGAAATCGGATTTTTGATAAAAATTAAGATTTTTTGATAAAGATTCCGACTTGTGGAGGAATGTAACGGGAGTTGACAGGGTACCCCCGCCTCACGAGTGCCTATTTTCGGCCATTTTCTTTTCCCCGGTTTTATTAGTTTTTCTTTTTTTGGTTATTTCACCCGGTTCCTTCTACCAGGGACACTGCCCGGTCTCGGGTGTCCCCCCACGGCATGTGTCCAGCCATTTCCCCCCCACTCATCCATATATTAATGGACAGGACAGGCCCTTGACATAGGGAGTATAGGCAAATGTTAAGGTGCATCAACCGATCGGGGGTGCCACAAATTGGGGAGAAAAAACGTTAGAAATGAAAAATATATATTTTTAAATTTCATAACAACACAATTTCCCGATTTTGGATCAACAAAGTACATCTTATTATCTTATACTAGCATAACTACGCCTATATTGCGTACAGCGCCGATAAACTATGGCGCACCCCCCCCTCCGAAACCAAGTTGAACTGCCCCAGCTACAGTAAAAAAACTGAGGTTTATGTGAAATAGTTCTTTTTTTTAAATAAAGGTTTTAGAATGCAATTATAGGTTTTCATTTTGTATTAGTGTTAATTTAAAATAAATCAAACTCCCAAAAAACGTATACAGCTTCTTTGTGCTTTTATTAACATTGGAATTTACTGTGTAAGCGGCCGCGGGGGGGAGAGCTTTAGAGCTCTCTCCTGAAAGACTGAGCGGCTCTGATAACCTCAGCTCAGTGAGGCAAAGGCACACCTTTATATGATCATTATAGTTATAAAACAATAAGAGAATAAATGTGGTGCGGCGCCAGCTAAAATCTTGCCTAGGGCAGAATATGACCATTAAACTGTCATATTCTGCACATTTCTTATACTGTCTACAAACATCTTAGAAGAGGATAATATGTATAAAATAAGTGCTTCAAGTTAACATTGCTGGAGGCACACATATTGATAGATGTCTTGTAATGCGCTATTGAGGAACCTGCCACCCAAGTTTTTCATTCATTGCATAACTACACCGTTTGTGAATATGATGTCAATAAACCTTAGAAAATCTTGAGATCTTGAAAGGGATGTGCAAACTAGTCATTATATACAGTCTTTAATTAACTATTAGTAGAGAATAACGAGTAATGAATATACTTTATAGGGATCCTATTAATATCTAATAATACAAATAATAAAATTCAATAACATGCTTTAACCACCAGGTGTCCCTTTCTATCAGCTGTGCACCTTTATGGTGTAAATACAGCCTATCTACTGATTGGATCAAATATAAAAGTCAGCTGAATTAGTGTTGATCCTGCGAGGAGACGTGTTGTGTGAAAAGAAATGTAAGATGTTTTTAATTGCTGATATATTTATGATCCACGTCACGTTTTCAGTTTTGGCGGCAGTTCTTCCTGTTTGTCTAGAAGTCTCATCATCAGGGCTTTATAAATAGAGAACTACGGCAGATCTGTAATATGTAATGCAGCTGAACCGTGTATTACAATGCCGTTATGTGATGACTTTCAAAGAGAAAAGCAAGAACACTCGGAATAAAGTATTATTATTATTATTATTATTTTTTTTTTTTTCGGATTTCACATCACATAAACACCATTTCCCAACGTGCATTGCGGCTAAACCATCCAATCACCGAGCTGAGGACCTTGCCTACGTTTCCGGTATTTGTTTATGACGATGTGATGTGAGATGTGAGACTGGAATTGCACAGGGGGAAATAACGTATCTATGCCACCATTTTAGATGCAGATTTAGTTAAACTAATACGTTTGCGCTGTGGACCAACACTATACATTGACGGGGAAGGGGGGTAGCAATAAAGATAACACCATTAAACAGTTACACAACATAACAGAAATAATATCGATAGCAGCGTCCCTAGCAACCACCTTGGTAACAATGAAAACGTTGTCGGGACACAATTTCCTGAAGTAATCTTCGTAATAACTAGCAAACTAAAGATCATGTGCATCCACTGCACACATCATCTGAAATAACAACTCATATTTCTCGCATCAAATGACATCAAAACGCATTTTAATGGCCAAACTAACTTTAAAATAGTCATTTTCCGCCGAGAATAAAACGAAGTTCGGCCATGTTTTTTTTCTCTGCAGGGAGAAATGTAAAGATCACGTGACATAGACGTCAGCGATTGGAATGAATGGTGAATAAAAATGTAGGGATCTTACAATTTCAGAGGAGTTTTTGTAGAAATACTACGTCCTACATTTTGGACCAACGTAGTTATTACCAGTGCTTAATTTGTAAATCATAAGGTGCCGGAACGCAAAGTACATATGACAGCTCAGGGATGACGAGACGCGTACAGGTCCTGGAACGTATACAGAAAAGGTGCTGAAAACAACATGACAATGTCCACTTGCAACGCTGTGGGACTTACAAGCCTCAATTTCAAATAGTATCCATGGTATAAATGTTATGACGATCATTTATAATTTATCACAGGTGGGACTTCAGTATATAGCCAGCAATTAATTTCTCAACAGGTTTAACGTGTAATATGTATTAGGCCTATTCAAAGATTGGCACGGCGGCCTATTAATAGACAGTATGTTTGCTCACCATATTTAGTTGTTTAAAACACCCCACATCACGAGCATGTCCGGATTGTCCTCTATCTCTTTTTTTCTGCTTTTACTGCGTGTGTCTGTGGCAGTTCTGTGTCCTTTGGCCACCCAGGACCTCACGTACGGGACTGGATTGAATTTAGCCAGGGGGGGTCCAACAAGATTTAGGAAGAGTAAAGATGACATGGTGGATGTGAGCAAAGAGCTACGGTTGGGATTGCAAATCAAGTTCATTTGAGAAAATCCGCGCTCACATTCAGCACTTGCAATGGGAATGCTGTTGACAGCAACAAGTAACTCCATCAGCTCATCGGGGGTGTCTTTACCATCTGAGTCTCTGTACGTTCTGTAGGCCCGTATGACTGCGCGCGGGTTGGCAATGTTGAAGCGCTGACACAGTGACTCGACCTCAGTCTCTCCATACAGCGCACCTGCGTCCTCGGGCCAGTATTGTGCGTAAAGCACCTTCAACTCCTCAATGAACTTGTTATATCCAGTTTTATCTGGCATCCGGCCTCCTTGAGATAACATACGGTCCTCCAAGTTCTTGGCCACAGTTAGAAAAAACTGACCTGTCGCTGGACGTCCCACACTCTTCTACGCTCAATGCGCTCTCCTCTCCTACTGAATCTTCCTGCTGTAAGCCAGCTGATGTCGCGGTTCCGCTCGCCTCTTGCTCCGGCTGTTGTACCGGGCTAGTTGATGCCAGGGTACCCACCCGTTGCTGTTGGTGGTCCACCTGGCTGACGGTAGCTGGCTCCTGTTCCGGCTGGCGGTGAACCTGACCCGCTGCCTGGGCTTGGCTAGCTGTCGGTTAGCTAGCTGGCTAGCTGTTGCGGCGCTAACCTCCTCCTGGTTTTGACCATCAACATGACCGCTGCAGCTGCCCTCGTCGCTGCTTGTGGAGGCTTTTCTGACTCGTTTTGAAGTGTCTATTACCTCTTCCTTCTTTTTGAAGAAAGACAGTAAATTTAACTGTCTTTTTGACATGCTTGCATTGAATCACCGTTTCTTCCTCTCTGCGACGTGCTCCTCATGTGGCGAATTTCAAAAGTGAAAGACGTTTGTCCGTTGGTCCAGCTTTTCAGTGCGTCAACACAGATCTCCGACTCTTTCAAATCTTAATCTTAATAAAAGACATGAAATTCTTGGGATTTTTTCTGTAAATTAATATCTGCATATTTTATTTCATTTAAACCATTTTTATTTTTTATTTTTTGTGAGAGGTACCGGATCTCCCCAAATAGGTGCCGGAACACAGGGTGGCCAAAATGAAGAGGAGCCGGATCCTGTTCCGGCAGGATCCGGCTCAAATTAACCACTGGTTATTACACGTTTAGATGTGAGACTGGGTTGGACAATCACCTTCCCTGAGTTTGACTCAGGTGTAACTAAAGTCTGATTTAAGGGTTGTTTATATTTCACATCATTAATCAGAATCTGCAAAGTAACTCAAATAAATGTAGTGGAGTAAAAATACCAGGTTAACCTCTGAATTGTAGTGGAGTAGAATCACAAAGTAACAATGAGCTGTCACGTGGGTATATATTAACGCTGCCCATTATGGACACAAGCGATTTTCACCCATTTATTAATTACATGTTTTACATTTGATAACACCAATGTGTTTAATACTGGAAACTTCTACTTGAGGGAAAAACGAAAACGTTCAGTAGAGACGTCCCATAGAACATTTTGCAAAGCACAATACCCGGGGGGGGGGGGGGGGGGGGGGCGGTGCTGGTCCCGTTCAAATCCAGTTCTGAATAGTCTGGCTTGGTTTCGTTCCATTTCAAACAGCTGTTTGACGCTCGGCGTAACCTTGGCGCACTGCCACTCCAACATCCAATCCTAGAGCTTGAAGATTAATCACGGGGTGTGTCGCAAAGCGGACAGGCGTCGTCACAACAATAGCTGGGGATTGTGGGTAGTGTAGTCTCTTTGGCGCTCCACATTTCAGAGGAAACAAGTTGTTTCTCAGAATTGAAGGGGAAAAACACAAAAGCATCTTACACAATTTAAACCTATCAATGTTGTGTAATTAACAAAGGTAATCTGGTGTTTTTGAGTTGATGAGTAGTGCAGATATCACTGTCAGATCAATCGACAGTAAGGAGAATACTTACTTCCGGGTGTACAATTCTCCGTTAACCAATGGGAATGGACGCTCACATTGCCTTTAAGAGCTGCCGTCATAAACAGATGCGGTGCTTCCCTGAGCGTCAAATCCCGCCACCGATGGGAATACATTGCAATCCGTTGAAAGCTCTTTGCGTCCGTTTATGAAGCTGAAGGAGCCTCGGCGCGTCCCAACTGCACGCCACGGGACCCTGACCAAGATCCTGGATGTTTAGGGAGTGAGAGTGTGTTGACCAGGGGCATCAGGGCATTCCCAGAAAATAGGTCACATTTTTGGGAAAAAGTCTAATTTCCGGGGAAAGAAATCAGAATTACAAGAAAAATTATTCTGAATTCTGAATTTAATCTCAGAACTCCCCAAAAAGTATATTTTGTACAGATCTGTAATCTTTCTTTTGCACAAAGCCCTAATCCTGTTTTTGTGTATTGAAGAAAGCAGAAACTCATCAGGTTCAATGGTGAAGGCCTGGAGCACAGGATTGAAAACATCAGTGGAGCAGACACTATTCACGCTAATCATCAGCGTAGAGTTCATTTGGTAACATTTGAGACATGATTTGCTCTAATTGCCACTTGCATGTGTTACAGTATGACCAGATGGTCCAAGAGGAGTTGTTGGGTAAAGGAATAACAAATCGATGGGGACTGTGATGGACAGATTCTCCTTCATGTTGACTCCAGGTTTATAGATTTTAAAGGCATGCCCATTTATTAATAATTAAACGAATGCGTGCTAACCCACCTCTGTCGTTAAGATATTGAACATTTCCTTATAAATGAGAGATTCCTCTCCCACACAGGGACCATATTTCTGTTGAAGGACAACTCAAGGTGTTGAATTTGTTTATCAAATGAAACGTTTTGTGTAGTGCTGAAGTGTGGCGGTAAATAAATACTGTGTGAGTGTGTGACACAGACACACACGCACTTGAAAGGATATCTTCCTGCCTTGCCTTAACTATTCCTTTAAAATATCCTCCATCTTTTTGAATAGTACAGGAATGCGTGGTTCCACATGGACGCATCGTGATGGATTGGTAATCAGAATCGTCAAAACGTTATTTACCAAAGGGGAGATGAGGTTATTGGCTAATGGTTTGAAATGTTGTTGACTGTCGTTTCCGTGAACGCCCGAATGGTGCGTGACTTTAAATGTTGAAGCGTCAAGGAATAGACAGACATCACCTTTGGTAAAGGATGGTCCAGTGTTTCCTAAAGGAGATGACAGAGGAAGCACTGAAGCTCCTTTCTTATCATCTAGAGAATCAGCTCTTATCATGGCTGCAGCTCAGAGCCTTTCAGGTCATTTCACTCTGATAGAAACCTTCCTGAGAGACAAAGAATATTCAAAAAGCAACCTATGAGGCTAAGCTCTGCTTTACATGGACTTTCTTAGACTGGAAAAGGGAGACAGTGACCTGGTGAAGGTCATGGATGTCACGGTCGCTCTGCGTGTCAGATGGGTTGTGCACACGTGTTGTGTTTCGCCTATCTGAGCTGTGATTGGTGCAGCCAGTCCGTGAATCTAGTATTTTAAATATCATCACCTGAAAACCCAGAGACTCAGCGCTGGCTTCCAATCCGTCATCATCCAAGGTGAGTGCTGGATTTTGTATTCCTTGTTATTCCCTGTGCTTTGAACTGATGTCTTGCTTCCAGACTGCAGTGGGTTTAAGGGCAGCACTACAGTTCAGTTAGCAGTAAAGTCAGGTGTTTAAGTGTTGGATAAAGAGCAGAGGTGGTAGAGAGCCGTACTCAAAGGTTGAAACGCTCATTTAGCAATTTGAGATTTAGTTTAGTCAAAAATATATTTGACCAATTTCATTACGATAAGCCAACATCAACAAGGTGACATCGATAACATTTGCATGATTGATGAAAGCACTTCACTTAGTGCATTATAGAATGTTCTCTAATGAATACACACTACAAAGTAAACATACATATAAATGCTGATGTGACTGCAGGTCTGTGGAAACCATGATGAGAAAACCCTCCGTCCTGCTGCTGCTGCTGTTTGCTGCCGTGTGCGGGTCTACTCTGAGACCTAGCTTTCATTATTACAATGAACTGAAGACATGGAGGGAAGCACAGACCTTTTGCAGAGAACACCACAGTGATCTGGCCACCATCAGAGCCGGAGAAGAGTGGGAGGATTCGTTTGGTCATCAAGTATGGATCGGTTTGTACAAAAACTCTTCAGACTCCGAGTGGAAATGGTCGGAAACAGACGAGATCACCAATTTCACCAACTGGGCAGTCGGTAAGTCTTGCTAGCACGAAACTTTATGATATACTTTAAAGAGTCCTCTCCTGCTGATGTTCAGGTGTATATCAGTATGTAGTGTCTCTACTTTAAAGAGTCCTCTCCTGCTGATGTTCAGGTTTATATCAGTAGGTAGTGTGTCTACTTTAAAGAGTCCTCTCCTGCTGATGTTCAGTTGTATATCAGTATGTAGTGTCTCTTTAAAGAGTCCTCTCCTGCTGATGTTCAGGTGTATATCAGTATGTAGTGTCTCTACTTTAAAGAGTCCTCTCCTGCTGATGTTCAGGTGTATATCAGTATGTAGTTTCTCTACTTTAAAGAGTCCTCTCCTGCTGATGTTCAGTTGTATATCAGTATGTAGTGTCTCTTTAAAGAGTCCTCTCCTGCTGATGTTCAGGTGTATATCAGTATGTAGTGTCTCTACTTTAAAGAGTCCTCTCCTGCTGATGTTCAGGTGTATATCAGTATGTAGTGTCTCTACTTTAAAGAGTCCTCTCCTGCTGATGTTCAGGTGTATATCAGTATGTAGTGTCTCTACTTTAAAGAGTCCTCTCCTGCTGATGTTCAGTTGTATATCAGTATGTAGTGTCTCTACTTTAAAGAGTCCTCTCCTGCTGATGTTCAGTTGTATATCAGTATGTAGTGTCTCTACTTTAAAGAGTCCTCTCCTGCTGATGTTCAGTTGTATATCAGTATGTAGTGTCTCTACTTTAAAGAGTCCTCTCCTGCTGATGTTCAGTTGTATATCAGTATGTAGTGTCTCTTTAAAGGCCCAGTGAAGTGCATGTTTTTGCACCAAAATGAAATGGCAGTTTCATTCCTTACATATCATTGTGCCTGTTCATGGCTAAAATAATTTTTAATAATTCATAATTAATGAATTAATGAATTATTAATTTTGCCGTCCGAGCCTAACGGAAGTTGCAGACGATAGTGGCTGTGACGTCACAAGATGTACCCAGTTGTGATTGTAAACATGGCGGAGACTCTGGAAAGTGATACTAGTGTGAGAGAAATGATTGATTTGGACAGCTTTTCGGATAGATGAGGAAAGTGATCAATCTGGTGCACTTTGAGGGCAACATTAAGAGATTTATGGATACAGCTCTCAACAATCATATGAAACATATATTTCAATAATCAAAAAACATTGGAATGATTTCTTAACCTATTTTATACAACTAATATTACATAGATGGAAATATTTGTTTCCATAGATGACCAAACCCACTGAGATAACTTAGGCTACAGTTTACCTCCCTGAGCTGATGTTATCTCTCTCAGTCCACAGGAGAGCACTCTCCCTCTCCTTATTGTTGAAACAGCTAATCTCCGTTAGCTCCGAGCTAGCACCAGATGCTAACGACAACCCTGTAACTCTCTCAGTCTCTCTTTCTCTCTCTCTCGAATCGACCACTGGCCTTTATTTATCATGATCAATCAAAGAATCTCCGAAACAATGACACCAGCCAGGCTCACCTTCATCTTTTGGGAACAGAAACATCGCCACTTCGGCAGACTTGACATTACTACAGCCAGCGGCAATGCATCGTTTCCCCTGTGTTTTTCATCCCTCTTTCTTCACTGTCGCCTCCATTGTCAGGTTTTCTCGATTGGCAATCACTTCCAGTCGACTCCGACACACTTTCCAGGAAAATACTAGCTCAAAAACGTTGAGAAATTCGACTTTGAAAAAGAGAAAAAACGAACGGTGGTGAATGTAAACAGTGCGGCGGCGTCCATCTCGTGACGTCACGCAGTAGATCTCAAGCCACGCCCACGAAGGCGAAGGTCGACTGCAGATTTCCCCGGAAAATTCAAAACTCGTCAAATTTGTTGCTATTCCAACATTTTTTGGTATGGGTTCCAATGGACAATTTTGGTCATTACTATACGTATTAGCATAACAGATCATGCACAGGTGCACACTTCACTGGGCCTTTAAAGAGTCCTATCCTGCTGATGTTCAGGTGTATATCAATATGTAGTGTCTCTACTTTAAAGAGTCCTCTCCTGCTGATGTTCAGGTGTATATCAGTATGTAGTGTCTCTACTTTAAAGAGTCCTCTCCTGCTGATGTTCAGCTGTATATCAGTATGTAGTGTCTCTACTTTAAAGAGTCCTCTCCTGCTGATGTTCAGGTGTATATCAGTATGTAGTGTCTCTACTTTAAAGAGTCCTCTCCTGCTGATGTTCAGGTGTATATCAGTATGTAGTGTCTCTACTTTAAAGAGTCCTCTCCTGCTGATGTTCAGGTGTATATCAGTATGTAGTGTCTCTACTTTAAAGAGTCCTCTCCTGCTGATTTTCAGGTGTATATCAGTATGTAGTGTCTCTACTTTAAAGAGTCCTCTCCTGCTGATGTTCAGGTGTATATCAGTATGTAGTGTCTCTACTTTAAAGAGTCCTCTCCTGCTGATGTTCAGGTGTATATCAGTATGTAGTGTCTCTACTTTAAAGAGTCCTCTCCTGCTGATGTTCAGGTGTATATCAGTATGTAGTGTCTCTACTTTAAAGAGTCCTCTCCTGCTGATGTTCAGGTGTATATCAGTATGTAGTGTCTCTACTTTAAAGAGTCCTCTCCTGCTGATGTTCAGGTGTATATCAGTATGTAGTGTCTCTACTTTAAAGAGTCCTCTCCTGCTGATGTTCAGGTGTATATCAGTATGTAGTGTCTCTACTTTAAAGAGTCCTCTCCTGCTGATGTTCAGTTGTATATCAGTATGTAGTGTCTCTTTAAAGAGTCCTCTCCTGCTGATGTTCAGGTGTATATCAGTATGTAGTGTCTCTACTTTAAAGAGTCCTCTCCTGCTGATGTTCAAGTGTATATCAGTATGTAGTGTCTCTACTTTAAAGAGTCCTCTCCTGCTGATGTTCAGGTGTATATCAGTATGTAGTGTCTCTACTTTAAAGAGTCCTCTCCTGCTGATGTTCAGGTGTATATCAATATGTAGTGTCTCTACTTTAAAGAGTCCTCTCCTGCTGATATTCAGGGGCCGTATGTTTCTGGTTTGTTATGTGAATCATGTCAAGCACTTTTTCTACTTCTTGCAGATCAACCAAATCGTCGTGTTGATGAGAGCTGTGTTGTGATTTACATGGATACTTACAAATGGAATGACAGGCAATGTGTCAACAAGTACAGGTTCTTGTGTAACAAGGAGAATCTGGTTCTGGTGAAGGAGAGGAAGACGTGGGATCAGGCTTTGAGGCACTGCAGGCTTCTGGAGGCTGAACACCCAGATGAGCCAGTGGACCTCACCTGGAACTACCGCTACGACCTGGCCTCCGTGCGCACTCAGGACGACCGCGCCTACGCACGCCTGAGGGCTGGAGAGGCTTCCACTGACCAGGTGACGGAGCTTTCTACACAGAGTTTGTGTTTTAGAGAAACTCCTCCTGTGTGTTGACATTTTGCACACTGAGATTTGTTCTAAGGCTGTCAGCGTTAACACTCGATCTTCATCTGGAAACATTAAGGAGTTTAGAGAAATACACACAAATGAATCCAATCATCCAGCCTCCTATAAAACTAGCATGGAATCAGTGTGAGTACTACCATACGAGTATATGTGTAGTACACATTATACAGAGGGCGATCACAGTGTGAGTACTACCATACGAGTATATGTGTAGTACACATTATACAGAGGGCGATCACAGTGTGAGTACTACCATACGAGTATATGTGTAGTACACATTATACAGAGGGCGATCACAGTGTGAGTACTACCATACGAGTATATGTGTAGTACACATTATACAGAGGGCGATCACAGTGTGAATACTACCATACGAGTATATGTGTAGTACACATTATACAGAGGGCGATCACAGTGTGAATACTACCATACGAGTATATGTGTAGTACACATTATACAGAGGGCGATCACAATGTGAATACTACCATATGAGTATATGTGTAGTACACATTATACAGAGGGCGATCACAGCAGCTTCGTGGATGCTTTAGCTTAGTGTCGGTTAATTGTCAGAGTTGATTCCAGTAATTCAGGAGTCATGCTATAATAAACCTCCTTTATTACAACACAATGACTACATTTCAAATCCACTGACACCACACATGCATGGTCCTTGTTCAATAAAGACGTGTGTACATAAATATCTCACCTCTCTGCTAAATGTGGTCAGGTGTGGACGGGCCTGCGCTTCCTGGCGGGTCAGTGGTTCTGGACGGGCGATGGAGTAGCCGTGCAGGATGTGGACGAGGAGATGCAATGTGGCCGGACTCAGAGTTTCTGTGGCGTCCTGGTGAAGAACAGCACCAAGCGCTACGAGACGGAGGACTGCAGCAAGAAGCTAAACTTCCTCTGTTACAGGAAACCTTGAAACAATCAATCTGTGGAAAAGCTCTTCTCCCTCTTCTAAGGTTCAGGTTGTGTTTATGTGATTACTGTAGGCTAGCTCAACTAGGCGTGGACTGTCCTTTCTATTGTTTCATCAACTGGAATAGAGCTTTATTGATTATATATTCTTTCTCTGATATGAAGGAATCATCCTCTACAAAGGTCCACATCTGTTCTTACATATTAAGGAAGTGATCACAGGACAATACATTCAACATGTCCTTCCACTTGTATTATTCGTGTGTAAACTGAGTTTCCTGCATTATTACATTGCAGCTGTTCTTCACAGGAGGAGTCTCCCCAGAGTCTGGATAGTTCATCAATGCATGTGTGATATTTAGAAGCAAAGCATTCAGCCAGAAAACACTGGACTTTCATTTGAGTGGAACAATCCTTTTCATCGGTTCATTTCAGATATATGATATGGTAAGTTCCCCTGCTGTGGGACTTATAAAGGAATTCTGATTCTGTTTCTGATACATTTATACAAATAAAAGTTCTACATTGACTTTTGTCATTATTGAATAAAGTTCTAATAATTGATATCCCTGCTAGCTAGCTGAACTCCTCCTGAGTTTGATTGATTACATTTAAATGGATCCTCCATGAGCATCGATCACTTTTCCTCAGTGTTTATCAGGGAGTTGATCTGAACCATGGGGTCATTTTACAACATGGCCACCAGGGGGCGCTATGAGGCTTCAGAAAACCTTCTCTCAGTGGGATGAGACTCTTTCCTGACTCGTTCAGCTTCATGGAGATCAAGCTGCAGACATGATCCACCAGCACCACGTGTTATTCACCATACCATGCAACATGATTCGTTGCTGATTGGCTAATGGTTACACAAGACAAAGCATTGTTATGACATCATAAGGTGGCCAAAATCTGATCAGCCCATTTTAAGGGTTTCTATAGAAATGGATCAAAAAGAGAGAGAATCTTTGTTCCTGAAACTTTCAGAGTCTCTTTCCACAGAGGGGACACATGTTGATGTAGAAGAGACATGAGGAAGAGGGGACTTATGTTGATGTAGAAGAGACATGGAGAAGAGGGGACACATGTTGATGTAGAAGAGACATGAAGAAGAGGGGACACATGTTGATGTAGAAGAGACATGGAGAAGAGGGGACACATGTTGATGTAGAAGAGACATGAAGAAGAGGGGACACGTGTTGATGTAGAAGAGACATGAAGAAGAGGGGACACATGTTGATGTAGAAGAGACATGAAGAAGAGGGGACACATGTTGATGTAGAAGAGACATGAAGAAGAGGGGACACATGTTGATGTAGAAGAGACATGGAGAAGAGGGGACACATGTTGATGTAGAAGAGACATGAAGAAGAGGGGACACGTGTTGATGTAGAAGAGACATGGAGAAGAGGGGACACATGTTGATGTAGAAGAGACATGAAGAAGAGGGGACACATGTTGATGTAGAAGAGACATGAAGAAGAGGGGACACATGTTGATGTAGAAGAGACATGAAGAAGAGGGGACACATGTTGATGTAGAAGAGACATGGAGATGAGGGGACACATGTTGATGTAGAAGAGTGTGTGTGTGTGTGTGTGTGTGTGTGTGTGTGTGTGTGTGTGTGTGTGTGTGTGTGTGTGTGTGTGTGTGTGTGTGTGTGTGTGTGTGTGTGTGTGTGTGTGTGTGTGTGTGTGTGTGTGTGTGTGTGTGTGTGTGTGTGTGTGCAGGGCCGTGGGAAGTAGGGGTGCTGAGGGTGCTGCAGCACCCCCTGGTGGAGGGCAGGGGATCTGCACTTCCACAAGATTAAATACAAATATAATACCAAAAAAAACGAATTTTCAGCCTTGATGTAACAACATTCATAATTAAGTAAAGATAACACCCTTTTCACCCCGGTTACATTTTCCATTTGCCCTGTACGATGGGCGCTGTAAGTTTTGAAAGTGGGGAATGTTGGCTTATCAGGCGCCCGCAGCCCACAGCCAAAGTGAGAGAGAGAGAGAGAGATAGAGAGATAGATAGAGAGGGGGGGGTGCACCGGTACCGGCGGGGATTGTTGTTAGCTTCTGCTGCGCTAACGGATATAAGAAGCTGTTTCTACAATAATGTGGAGAGAGAGCTCTCCTGTCAGACTGAGAGGCTCAGTGAGGTAAAGGACTCTGAGGGTTTAGATAGTTTTTAGTAGTGTGTGTGTGTGTGTGTGTGTGTGTGTGTGTGTGTGTGTGTGTGTGTGTGTGTGTGTGTGTGTGTGTGTGTGTGTGTGTGTGTGTGTGTGTGTGTGTGTGTGTGTGTGTGTGTGTGTGTGTGTGTGATAAGTAGAAACATTTTGTAAATATTCTATTTTGGGGACAAGCTTTTGAGTTTAAAGTAGGAGAGAGAAGCCCTTTTGTTCTTCTCCTGTTGTCGGGTAGAGCTTGATAACAAGTTGTCTTTTGGTTTGATTGGTTGTATTTGGTTGGGTAGATTTAGGGTCCTTTTAGCTTTCTCTAATTAGAAGCATTAATTAAACTGCTAAAGGCTATTCTCTTTGTCCCTGAGCTGTTATTGAGAGTGGGAAGAGAGGGCATTGTTATGCCTAGGTTCCTGTAGATCAGGGGTATCAAACTCAATAGCCAAGTACTTTGCAGTACAGTACTTAGTCCCGCCAAACTCTGTAGTCCCTGGAACTGTCCTCGTGGATCGCGTTCACACCGGAATAAGTCCCTGGGGGAGGATTAGGCAAATGAAGCCGCTAACGTCACTTCTTCTTCTGCTTTGGGTTTACTGGCAGACCGCAAACAACTTCACGGCGTATACTGCCGCCCGAAGTCCCCGGAGTTGGGGACTGGCTTCAGTAGAAGCTGCTGGGTAAATCGCCAGAAGCGCCTACACCTCCTCATCTCCACCGCTCCCATGTTTTTTTTTGTGTTGCCATAAGTTAGTCTCTCTCCGTTGGCGCGCTGGGCTAATGCTAATGCTAATAATGCTAATGAGAGCTAATAAAATGTTTGCAATTCGCCCAGCCAATCAGAAATTGTTAGTGTGGCCGACACACCCACGAACCTTTTCCTCCTCAGGAAAGTACCACCTCTCTAGCAGGGACTATCTGGGGGTAAAAAGGTTTGCGCGAACGAGGGACTAGTTCCAGATCCTTTTTGGTGTGAAACCAAAATCCCAAGAACTATCGGCCTAGTTCTTGGGAAAAGTACTTCGGTGTGAAAGCGCCCAATGCCTTCATTTCATGTGGCCCGTATAAGCTCTGAAAGAATATAATACTTAGATAATAGTTAGATGCCGCTTTACAGAAGCACGTTGCCCACACACTGGAAAAAATGCTGCTCCAAAAACCAGTTAAACAATAATGAAAACGAACTGTTTTCACTTGAAATCCGCTGGGAGAACTAATGTTGAACTATCTTTCACCAGAATCAGGACATGCTCTGTTACAAAATGAACCACAAATGCTCAAAATTGTTCTGTTTCCTGATGTTAGTTGGTGATTTTCTAATAAATATGTAAAAAGAATATGTGTTTCCTCTGAGATACAACTCAAAATAAGATGTTTTGACTGAACAAGATGAAGCTTTGTCTAAAAACAAGACCTGATATCTCACTGCAGTGTTAGGTCTGAAGTTATCCTGTCTTATATCAGACACATATACCGGGCAAGCTTTTGTAGTGTAAACTACATGTCCCACAATGCATCTCATTTTGTGACATGCGTAGTTAATTATGAAGTTATTACCTGTCATTACATCACATTGCATTTAGCTGAGGCTTTTATCCAGAGAGACTTACAATAAGTGCGTTTGACCAACAAGATACAACCTTGAAGAAAACAGAATCATATAAGTCCATCAGGTTTCATAGAGCCAAACATTTCAAGTGCTACTCAACTGGCTTTAGATCAGCCAGCCCTTTATTAGTATATAAGTGCTTTGTTAGTAATTCTATCTCTGGAAGTGGAGTCCAAAGAGATGAGTTCTCAGTCTGAAGAAGATGTGTAAGCTTTCTGCTGTCCTGATTTCAATGGGAGCTCATTCCGATCCACTACGAGGCTATCGTTCGACTCCTTCTGGATCCAAAGCCTTGATTACAAGTCTCATGGTTTCTTGTGAAACAGCAAATCCCCTCTGAGCAGCTCGTAGAGGTAACCAACGAAAGCCTCGTAGTCGGCCAGAACCAGCCATGTCCTCCTGGAGGAAGGAGACAATCTGCTCCAAGTCCGTTTGGATCTTTCTATGAAATAATAGACATCGTTTCTTGCACATCTTTTCAAAGTTCTAATACTTCTGATAATCTGATGCTGATTCAAAAGATTAAGTATTTCGTTATTTGAGAAACCTAAACTAAAGCACTGCTTCACAAGATGCTCCACATTCCTCATGTCAGTGCAGGACGCTGCTGCTGTCTCCTTCTCCAGTCACTTATGAAGCTACGACTTTATTCTCGTAACTACGACTTTATTCTCGTAACTATGACTTTAATCTCGTAACTACGACTTTAATCTCGTAACTATGACTTTAATCTCGTAACTACGACTTTAATCTCGTAACTATGACTTTAATCTCGTAACTACGACTTTATTCTCGTAACTACGACTTTATTCTCGTAACTACGACTTTATTCTCGTAACTATGACTTTAATCTCGTAACTATGACTTTATTCTCGTAACTATGACTTTATTCTCGTAACTACGACTTTAATCTCATAACTATGACTTTAATCTCGTAACTACGACTTTGTTCTCGTAACTATGACTTTAATCTCGTAACTATGACTTTATTCTCGTAACTATGACTTTAATCTCATAACTACGACTTTAATCTCGTAACTACGACTTTACTCTCGTAACTATGACTTTATTCTCGTAACTACGACTTTATTCTCGTAACTATGACTTTATTCTCATAACTACGACTTTAATCTCGTAACTATGACTTTAATCTCGTAACTATGACTTTATTCTCGTAACTATGACTTTAATCTCGTAACTATGACTTTATTCTCGTAACTATGACTTTATTCTCGTAACTATGACTTTAATCTCGTAACTATGACTTTATTCTCGTAACTATGACTTTATTTGATCTGTATTTTTGAAAATGATGTAACCTTTTTAGTTTTTATCTTTTTTTAGCATATTTTTTATTATATTATAATTCAGTACTTTTTTAACGCATTTCAGATATGAGGAGGATTCTTCATGTGGAACATTTGTGTTTCTATATCTGCATCCTTTCTGTTGGCCACCGTAGTTAGACCTCTTATGAACTAACACCTGTGAAACTCCAATAATGTAAACCCAAATAAACATCACACATCCAGAATCGGACAACAACTTAAAAACAACAGAAGTTCAATTCATGCAGGAAGACTAATCAAAAGGTTAAGACACAGGTGGGGAGGGCAGACAAGCTCAGGTGAACACAGTCAGGTGATCAACCAGGACGGAAACACAGAGACAGGAAGTAAAACCAGACGTAACACACAGGGTGGACGCTTTTAAGAAACAGGGAAACAAAGACACAAATCGTCTCATTTGAGATTTACAAGTTAGTTCTGTCTTAAAAAACGTTTCATGAAAACGTTTGATGTCCTCACAACAGTTGTTTTAATGTACGTTACTTGCATTGAATATAGTGTTGATATAGCAGACTCTAGAGACAAACACTGCCCCCTACTGGATGTTAAAAGCATTGCCTCACCCTGGAGCGTTGTCAGTTGTTGCTGCTGTGTTTAGAGCAGGTGATCATGTGTTTCTTTAGGGTTTTTGATAAACACTGAAGCAACGTGTATCATCGCGTCGTACCGAGCGTCAGCATCAGGTCTCTGTGACCGGGCTGCAGGTCATCTGGACTCAAAGCAGCCGGATCCTGATGAACTGCTTCAGCTGAGAGCTCTGCAGGGGAAACATGGAGTTGGAGGATGTGGTGGAAATTCCACACTTAATCACCTTCTGGTAAGAAAAGAACAAATATACAATCTTAAACCAAAGTTGTGTTTTTATTAAAGAGTTATAGCATTTAACAGAATCTATGTATTTCCAGCTGGGAGGCCAGATAACCTGCTCCTCGATCAAACAAATGACACGACTCTTTAGGGGAAGAGAGCAAAAGATGGGAAGGGGAACAGCCAATTCAACTCTACATTACAGCGTCTTGAAGATTGGTGTCTAGACCAATCTTAAGTTTCAACACGTTAAGTATAGCCGATGATAATTGCCTGCCAACAGTCACAGTGGCACCTGCTGTCTGTTGGAAGCTAGAGAAGGCAGCCAGTCTGTGTTGAAGGTGTGAAGACGCCTGGGGAGGACAGCCGTAGTTTACATCAAACTGAAACATTTAAAGTTCTATGATAGAGGAGATAACACGTTGGATTGATACGATTATATAACCTTTGAGTTCATGCGTTACCTGCTGCACAGAGCACAGGAGCAGCTAGCAGTGTTAGCAGTGGGATTAGCATGTTGGTGTTGAAGAGTGTGATCTGATCAGAGCTGTGGAGATGGGAGTAAGAGTGAGTGCACCCCCCTGCACATCTGACAGGCCACGCAGTTTAAAGTGCTACCGGCCCGAATCCACCCCGACCCGACCCCTCCTGACTCCCTCTCTCTCTCAGCTGACTGACGCCTCTTCTCTATTCTCATGCTTTCCTACTGTTGCTTACTTTGAATGCATTACCTTCTGAGTATTTCTACACTTTTAAATCCCTGTCCCTCTGTGTGTCCATCTCCATCTCTTCTACCTCTGTTTACCTGCACTCCCCCCTCATTACCACCCTCAGAGAGCAGGACTTCCTGTCACACAGAGGCTCCTCTGTGAGTGAAACTGGAGAGCATTCCTCTGCCAGGCCTCAAATAAAGACAGATTCTTTCAGAAATAATCGGGGAGGGAACCCTGCTTCCCCCCCCCCCCCCTTCTCCAGGTGGACAAGCAGGGTCTTTGTGCGGCCGCTGCCGGGCTGGACCCCCGAGCCGGTCCACCTTCAGTCCTTCAGTCCTTGCAGAGGTGGAAACACTGGGAATATCATGAGTGAAGGAATATTAGTTTATCGATGGATCGTGGATTTTTAAAACCTTTCCAATGTGGATTTACTCTCCTGGATCAAACATCTGCAGCTCAGGGATGATCTGATCACAACATGGAGGTAGGCCACGGCTATGACTTCCTTTCTATCACACATTGTGCATATTGACCTGTCAGGAGTGTTCACTCTTAGAGATAATGTTGTTTTAGAGATCTTCAGATTAAAAGCATCACTTCAGATATATCCTAACCCAGTCTGAGCCTTTTAACACAAACACTAAAGCCAGCACTAAGACCTGATCCAGCTCCTAGATCAAGGATTTGTAGTTTAAGAGTCCTTAAAACTGGTGTCCTCAGTGAGTCACTAAAGTAAAATCTGCTTTAACTGAAGTCCTAAGGGGGCAGAAAAGGAGTCAGGGAATTAGGCAGGATTCACATGTAAGACCACTTAACATGCTTTATTTCAGCATTCAAAATAATTAAAAACATCTCAATTTATTATACATATACAAAATAGGTACAGATCCTTGTGGTGTTTTTTCCCCATGGTTGTGTCTGTCTGCCTTCTCTCACTCAGTTTGAATCCAATTCTTTTTGAAAAAAATTCAACTTTTGCACAAGAACACAATAAAACAAACAACAGATGCAGGGGGTGGAGAGGAGAAAAGAAGAGGAAGGGGGTTCAAAAAATAAAAAAGATGTGAGAAGATGTGGATCCACTGGGAACTCAGAGCTGGAGTTTGAGTGTTTCTGGAGATAGAAGAAGTTTGTCTCTCTCTGGGCACCAGCAATAAAAACTTAGCACCAAGAGGGCCCCCGCGCCGGAGAGGCCTGACACTACACAATAGTGCGGACAAACCAGACAACCAGGGGCCCCCAAAGGAAGAATAGCACCTTGAGTTTGATCTACTTCTGCTTCTGCTAAAGTGTTGCTAACCCCCCCCCCCCCCCCCCGTCCCCCCACCAAATCTAGCTCCACTAACACTGGGCCCTGTGCTGCTGCTCATCGCAGATCTGAGGTAGCCATAGGAGTTCTTTCAAAATAAAAGAGGTTTAACCCATGTTTCTCTGCTGGTGGTTTTAATGTGACTCTGGGACAACAAACAAATCACAACAGCTACAGAATCCAGGATGAAGAGGAGGGGGTGGGGCAGGTGTCAGAACAACAGAGGCAAACATGGCTGTCAGTTTCACCGTTTATTCATCAACACCTGAAACGTGGTACAATGCAATTGAGTTCTGTCTGTTGGACTGTCCTTTCTTTCCTCTCGCCACAGTGCGGTGAAAAGTCTGTGTGTTTCTGGAAACTCCAGAGAGGCTTTGGATGCATGAAGAGGGGGAAGTCAATTTATTTTACACTTTACAGAAGCATATATTATTTTCTTGTTGCCAGTGAAACAAAATGTCTTCTCTACGGGATCCGTGGTGTTGGTGATGGTAAAAAAAAACAAAAAAAAAACAAGAGTCAGAAAAGTAGTGGTCCCAAACGCAGCGATGCAAACGCCGCCACATCGCCGCCATCTTTGTTGAAGTGCAGGTTTTAGGCAGAGTGGACCATCGTCGGAGCAATGGCCAATCAGGAGCGAGGGGTCAGATTTGTCAGAAAAATGGCAATAGAGAAATGTTTTGGTGGGCTTTTTTTTGTTGAGAGAGATGACTGCTAGAAAAAATAAAACACACACACACACACAACATTTTCAAGTCCAGATTTCTCTTTTTACAAGAAACAGACGGGTCCAACTTCAATGCCGAACTCTTGGTCTGGAGCACCAACGTCCATAGGAGCGATATCAATGATGGGAAGGCGAGATGTTTTCGTTGTCTTGTAGTCGATGACTGTCTTGCCCCATGTACCGGTGTGTGACTGGAGGGGAAGAAGAAAGAAACAGGAGTTAGGAGGGTCAACATTCAGTTTCTGCACACTGGATTTCTACATCTGGCCTGATGTTTTGGCCAAAAGACATCCAGTAGCTGCAGCTGCTAGCAGGCATGTCTTCTGATGCACTACTTCACTGACATACTGGTGCAATTGGTACAAGAGCATGAAATAAAGTTTCTCACCGTGCATCCGTCTTCCAGGACGCTGTAGGTGAAGCGGCTGTTGCCCTCGGCTTTGATCTCGATCTCGTTGGAGCCCTGGAGGAGCATGGCCTTCTTGAGGTTTCCGGCGGAGGCGTCCATGTAGGCGACGCTGTTCTTGCAGTGGTAGGTGATGTTCTGGGATGCTTCAGTGGACATGAGACGCAGGAAGGTCAGCTGGATGTTGACGTCCTGTGGCATGGAGCCCTCGCTTCCGTACTCGAACTGTGTGGGGGATAAGAAGTGGACAGGTGAGATGGAGGTAGAAGGAAAGACCAACTAGTAGGCAGGTAGCGATGGGATTGGAGCAGGACATAAGGAAGGGGTCTGGTTGGATCTAGCATGTTTACCTGGAAGCCCTCGGTCATGGCCTCTCCGAAGAAGACGTGCTTCTTCTCCTTGATGTTCTTGCTTGTGTACCAGTTCTTCTTGGCAACCTCAGGCTGAGTTGAGGATACGCAGGTCTCTCCGGTCTCCATGTTGCAGTAGACCTTGATGGCGTCCTGAGTGCAGCCCTGGTCGGGGTCGATCCAGTACTGTCCTGCAGAGCGAGGAGTTGAGAGGGGAAAGGGTCAGAAAAACCCTGCAATACAGATTCTGCAATCCTATGTTTTTCAGTTTCTCTAGAATACTGACCGCTCTTCCATTCGGGGTGGCACATCTTGAGGTCGCGGCAGGTTCTGGCGGGGTTCTTGCGGCTGCCGTCGGGGCTACGGAGCTGCTCGATCTGCTGGCTCAGGCTCTTCAGGGTGCCGTCCACCTCCAGGTCGCGATCGCGGAGAACGTTAGCGTCATCAGCACGGAACATACGGAAGGGATCGGGGGCCTTCTCCTGGGGCTGGGAGATGAAGCCGAGGTCGAAGCCGCCGCCGGGGGCACCAGGTGCTCCAGCAGGTCCGGGAGGTCCAGGAGGACCCTAAACAGGAAGGAGGTGGTTATTTCAATGCCGGTAGAAGCTTTGTTTCACATGATTGTGTACAATGGTTAGAGTGATGGACTTACGGAAGGTCCCATCTCTCCAGAGCGACCACGGACTCCAGGGGGTCCGGTGGGTCCGGGCAGACCACTCATACCATCCTTACCAGAAGATCCAGCAGATCCAGCTGGGCCCTGCAGACAGAATAAAGAGAAACCTTAAGTGTCAAAGTCCCTGAAAACACTTGAAACTGCTCGTTTAAAGCTTGTGTATCTGGTTTACTCACTCTAGGTCCAGCGGGTCCAGAAGTACCAGCGGGTCCAGCCTCTCCATTGGATCCCTATGCATTAAGAACAGAAACATAAGTAAGAAAAACCAAGTCCAAGTATGGATTGTGTTGATGATGAGGATATAGAGTTGAGGGGACATACAGAGGGTCCGATGGGTCCCTGCATTCCGGTGAATCCACGGTGTCCCTTCAGGCCTCTCTCTCCAGCCTCTCCGGACTCTCCCTTGTCTCCACGGAGTCCAGCGGGTCCCTGTGAGGGGGAAGAAGGGCATGATGAATTTGGCCTTCTCTTGTCTGCTGTCAGTTCATTTGTTATTGTTGTGAGGGTTGTTACTTACAGCAGGGCCACGAGGTCCAGCAGAACCAGAAGCACCAGCAGGGCCAGCAGATCCCTGAAACACAGAGGAACCGTTTAATGTAGAGGCCAGCAGGCTGCACTGAAACACAATGTATTCTCTAAACTCCGGTCACTCACAGACTCTCCACGGTCTCCATTCTTTCCAGCGGGTCCAACGGGTCCGGGGGCACCAGATGGTCCAGGGGCACCGGAGGCTCCGGATGGTCCTCCCTCTCCCCGTTCTCCCTAAAATCCAAAGACAATGTGTGTCATCACCAGCCTATCATGTGTTCTATAAGTAAAAAGTTATTAGTTAGTGTTTAATGAATGTAGCAAAGTAAAAAGTAAAATAGTTGCCTCCCTCATGTCACATTATGTTAACCCTAAGTATGTAGCATAAAGTGGTAGTACTCAAGGAATGTATGTCAAAGTAGTACTTAAATACAGTACTTGAGCAAATGGACTTTGTTATTTCCACCGCTCTGCTTAGCTTAGCATCATGGTAGCATACTGTTTGCTAAAGGACTTTTCAGTATGCTCAGTTTGCTGCTGGAAAAGTGACTGGAACACACAGTCAAATCCAGCTTCTGCCTAAACGCCATCCTAGGGTCTGGTGCTTTGCTCTGAAACCATGAGGATGAACTGGTACTTTGTCCGAATGTGTACTTGCACTGGCCACCCTCTGGATCCAAACCCAATCCCCCTATTGAATGATACTCTAATGTGTCACTGTACCATCTGGAATCAAGTCTATCTAAGATTGGTCAGTCCACTCTTCGGGGCTTGAAGCCTTCTGAACTCACCTTGGGTCCAGCAGGTCCATCACGGCCAGAAGATCCCTCATTACCGGGGCTTCCCTAAAACACAAAGCATGTCAACTTGTAAGGAACCCGTTCAGCATTCAGACAGAAACACGGTGGACAGGTACAGGTGTTTCTTCTTACCTCACGTCCGGTCTCACCAGAGGCTCCAGCCAGACCAGCAGGGCCCATGGGTCCTGAGGGTCCACGCTCTCCACCGGGTCCTGAAGGTCCAGGCTTTCCAAGCTCTCCCTGTAGAGGACAGCCACAGTCAGTCAAGTTTAAACCATCTCAGTTACTTTCCTGATATATCACCTGGGCTGTGAGTCTCATCAATATTGAGGTATTTGAACTATACCTTAATACTTGAGTAAATGCACTTTAATCAGTTCAACTACTGCATGTTTTAAGGCAGCAAGACAGGAAGTTACTAATAAAGTGAATGTATACTCCCTTAGAATCACATGTGTACAGTTTGTTCTGACTAAATCATAGTTTGTGGTCATTGCATCCTTTAGAAGTGGATTTGGAGTCATATTTGATTCGTCATATTTTCTGATTTGAAGAGGTTTTAGCGCGCTGGTTCAGATGCATGGTGCAGGTTGTGGTTCTGTAGAGTAATTTAGGAACTCACAGAGGGTCCGTTCATGCCAGGGAAACCTCTCTCTCCTCTCTGTCCGGGCAGACCGACAATACCACGAGATCCAGCGATACCTTGAGGTCCAGAAGTACCAGGAGCTCCCTGCAGGGGGGGACAGAGAGCGAGGCAGTGGTTAGACATCAGGCAACAGAAAGAAACACATCAACATCCAGGAGTTTATGCAAATGAGTCTGGAGATTTCATCGATTTGCATTATTGAACACAACCTGCCAGATAACTTATAATATTACAAATAACTGTCTTAAGGTCTGGATTGAAGCGGGAAGGTTTACAGTTGTTACCCTGTTCACCTGTGAGTACAACATGTATGCATTTTAACATCCATACCTTTAAAGGCCTCTCCTACTCTCTGACACACCAAACCTGTTTACATCATTCACACTCATTCAAACACTTTATTCCTAAAACACATGCAGAATAAATACCTTTTAATGGCAGTAGTTTGTGATTTATGGAGTGATCCAGAGAGATATCCTGAATCCCCTCTTTAGCAACCTCTGACTATTCAGCTAGGGTGTCTATCATGTCATTCTTGACCTTGTTCATCGATAGTGCCCCCCCCCTAAAGAGGCTTAAAGTCAGCACTAGCTTAGTGATGGATGAAAGTTTGAATATAACTTACAGAGGATCCTTCACCACCGGGACCACCCTTCTCTCCGGCAGATCCTGGGGGTCCAGCAGCTCCCATCTCACCAGCGCGACCAGCAATTCCGGTCTCTCCACGGTTTCCTTTGGGTCCTTCCTTGCCACCGGCTCCGGGGGCTCCAGCAGGGCCAGAGTTTCCCTGTGAGGGAGAAGGGGGGACATTTAGCATTGCTACAGTACAATAAGAGAGTGAGAATAATATGTAATGCAATGAAGGGGAAGACTTACAGAGGGGCCGGGGGCTCCGACTCTACCTGCAGCACCGGGGAATCCAGTAGCACCCTGCAGACACACAGAGGCCCGTTAGCTGGATCACATCAGTGCACATTTTAATCCAAAAACTGCTGTGCACATTACATGATGCAAAGAGCTGCAGGATTATTTTGCAATTGCGATATAAGTTGGAAAAGTAGAGTGAAAGATCATTTTTGAAAACTCGTTCTGAAATGAGTATATTGTTCACATCCAAAACAGTACATGAATTTATAAACAGCTGCCTGAACATGTTGGGACTGTCTCCAGATTACGCTCTCAGCTCTGTTTGGGTATAAGCACCATGATGTCTGACTTCTACACTAGCTGCTCATGAGTAGAAGAAAGAGTCAAATAAATCTTACAGGGGGTCCGGCGGTTCCGCGGGCTCCCTTAGGGCCAGAGTTTCCATTGGGACCCTGAAAGGACACAACGTTTTGTCAGTAAACATGTCAGCATTTAGCCTCAGCTTCTTATGTTCACTGAGTCACGGGATGAGTTTACTCACCTGAGGTCCAGCGCCACCAGTGGGTCCAGAAACACCGGGGGGACCAGCATCTCCCTTTCCACCGTTATCTCCAGACTCTCCCTTAGCACCAGGCTGACCGTCAGCACCCTGTGGATGGAGAGAAGTCAGAAATGAGTCAACTTCAAACTAAAGGAGAACAGTTGGTGTGAAGATATTCTGGAAGAGATGACTTACAGGAGGTCCAGCGAATCCAGCGGGTCCGGGGGGTCCAGACTCTCCACGCTCACCCTGAAGAAGAAGAAGAAGAAGAGTCAGTCACTGATTCAAGCAGCTAGATTGTGGTTCCCGGCTTCAGCCTCAGGATCCATGTATCTGTGATCCTCTCCAGAATGGAAGGAGTCATCACATACAGAGCATCAACTAGTTCCTGAACAGTGTCCTTCACATGCTGATATCCAAGAGAGGGAGTTCCACATCCTGTCATGTTCTCAGCTACAGTTGATACCTTAGTTAGCATGCTGCTCTCATGTTGGAAGAGGACACTCAGGATGTTCCCAACATAGATGAAGCGTTATCTTCTAACAGAGTGGTGCCAATGGGACTTGTTACTTACAGGGCCTCCACGAGATCCAGCAGGTCCGCCGGGTCCGGGTGCTCCAGCGTCTCCCTTATCTCCGGAGGATCCACCGGGTCCAGGAAGTCCAATAGGTCCAGTCAAGCCACGGGGGCCATCCTTTCCACCAGCACCATCAGCACCCTTGCCTCCTTGGTCTCCCTGGGTGAGGGTGGA
Source organism: Notothenia rossii (assembly GCF_949606895.1). NCBI lineage: Eukaryota > Metazoa > Chordata > Actinopteri > Perciformes > Nototheniidae > Notothenia > Notothenia rossii. Next base: position 1,280,744 of record NC_136906.1, on the reverse strand, counting down.
AAAGGGGGGTGTGAGGTTCATGCATGAATACTGGACTGCTACTATGGATGGTTCTATATATACCATCACATGTACGACTGGAAATATCATGACTACTAGGAATATGGTTGTGGACTCACTCTGCCTCCTTTCAGTCCTGGAAGGCCAGCAGCACCGCGCTCACCGGGCATACCCTGAAGTCCTGGAGGACCCTGAGCTCCAGAGTTACCTGGGGCTCCAGCATCTCCCTGTGGAAGAGGAGGAAGGGGACAAAGGGTTACACAAGAACTCAATCAGAACTTCATCAAGAGTGTTCCGTCATTGCTAACGTTGTTTACCTTAGCGCCATCGTTTCCACCAGATCCGGGGGATCCACGGGCTCCAGCGGGTCCATTTACACCAGGAGATCCACGCTCTCCGGGGAAACCTCTGTCACCCTGAGGGGAGGGGGGGGGGGAGATCATTGGGTTACTTTAAGTTCCAAGAGTGGTCAAAGAAATCATTTGGATCGATCTTGCTGGATTGCATAACTATGAGGGGCAGGATATTCCCTGTATGTAGTGAAGATAAGATCAGATAGGATAAGATGGACTAATTCAAATGATATACAGTTAGGTAACTTTAAAATAAGAAATGAATTCAATGAATATATAAACATACTTGAGTCATACATATACATGCATGTGTGCCGGTACCTAGCTTCAGACTATTAGCATGATGGCAACAGCACGTAGGAACCGTTTGTAGCCCGTGTCAGACTTATCTCCAAAGGTGCTCTACTAAATGACTTACTCTGTTTCCAGCGGGTCCAGATGCTCCAGCCTCACCGGACAGACCCTAAGCACAAAGAGAGGCAATTCATGAATTCATTTAGTGGACAGTATCAATATGATCAGGTATCTGAATCAGTCATGTTTGGGTCAGTACCTGCTCTCCGGGCTTTCCACTCTCACCAATGGCACCCTGGGGTCCGGGAAGACCCTGGAATCCACCAGCTCCTCCAGCTCCCTGCTCTCCTCTCTCTCCAGAAGGTCCCTTAACATAAGCAACAAGGGGAGGACTGTTAGTGCCAACAGGAAGTGACCAGAAGTCGGGCAAAGTATGATCTGTTTTCCCTCTTGGTTGTGAGGTTGCGTCTGAGAAACAGCTTTCAGGCTTGGTTTGTTTGTTTGCAAACTCCAGCTTGGATTTTCGTGAACCTTGGTGGAAGATGTGTTGCATGCGCTAAGGAAGTCACATCTTGGAATGGATCGGAATAAGAATAGGGAATCTGTGCTCCATTATATGTGCTGCCAGAAGTCGTAGTAAGAGCATACAGAACAATCTTGGTGTGGCTTCCATTTTGTTTCCATATTCAGACCTGAAGCTAACAAACCCACCAAAGTCAGTATAAGAACTTTCCAACTCAGTCAATGGGACCACTCCGGTCTCGATGGAGGCGTGTGCTCTAGATTTGTTCGTGTCTTTGTAGTGAGTGTTTTACTTACAGCAGGTCCAGATGGTCCTGGAGCACCAAGATCTCCGTCCTTTCCTGGGGCACCCTGGGTAAAGAGATGGCAGTCTTTCAGACACAGCATTACAGGAAGACAGTCGAGTGAGATGGACTCAAAGTGTGCAGTTTAGACAACTTACAAGAGCGCCAGTAGGTCCCATCACTCCTCTCTCGCCAGGCTTTCCACCCTCACCCTGCACATAGAAGTAGAACATGTTACAGGATGCGTAGACCACTTTTCAGTTTCTCAGTTCAGTCAAATATTCAGGAATATATGGTCTACGTGAAGAGACTCACAGCGACTCCCTTGGGTCCGGGGAATCCCATAACTCCGGGCTGACCTCTAGCTCCAACGGGGCCGGGGGGTCCGGGGCGACCATCTTGTCCAGTGGATCCCTGGTATAAAAAAGATGAATTGAATTTAAGCACAAAACATCTCTGTGTGTTGATGAGATTGTGTTGTTATAGTGAATCTGGACTTACAGCAGGTCCAGTCTTGCCATCGGGTCCGGGGCTGCCGGGGCTACCAGTTATACCCTACAGGAAGAGGTCAGGGGTCAAAACATGGCATGGGCAAGGACTTTATTGATGTTCCTGACAACAGATTGTGAAGGAAACTCACCTTAGCTCCAGGAAGACCGGACTCACCAGTACGACCAGACTCACCAGAGGAACCCTTAGCTCCAATGGCTCCGGGGCCACCGCGCTCACCATTGGCGCCCTACAATGGGAGGGAGGGAGGGATAGTTCGATCAGAAACAGATCAACAGTTTGTCAATTAAATACAAGAATGGAGAACATTTGTGTTTGACTCACTTTGGCACCAGCAGGTCCATCAGATCCGGGGAAACCACGACCGCCAGGGGCGCCCTGCAGAAAGGGAAGGCTCAGTTAGCTGCAAAATAATCTAAATAGCATAAGCATTGCAAAAACACTGTGAGGCATATTGCAGTGTCGGTCCAGCTTTGTTTGTATTCTAATATCTAGGTATGCTTTGTTCCTGCATTAGCATTCAAGTCTTTCTTCTCTTTAGAGTCATTTCCCACCAGCAGGGGGCGCTGCTATGACTTCCCCTCACTTCATAATTAGTCATATTAAAGTAAACATTATGATATAGTGAACATTAGGTAAGATGAGATGCATACTCTCTCTCCTGGGCCTCCACGGGATCCTGCAACACCGGGCTCTCCTCTGGATCCTCTCTTGCCTTCCTCTCCTCCTGGTCCTGGGGCTCCCTGAACTCCAGCAACACCCTGCACAACACACACAGCGTTAGAGATGCATATTCATACATGTGTGTGTATACATCAATATGCTGACTGTGGTGAACTTCAACTTACAGCCTCTCCCTTGACTCCAGCCTCTCCCTTGGATCCTGGGGCTCCAGCCTCACCCTGAGGGACACGAGCAGAAACAAAAGATTCAAAAAACGAATTCAGCATCAACTCAAATAATGTAACTCAAATATGCACGTGATGTATAAACAATAACTGAGATGATCGGTTCCACTCACAGTGTTTCCCTTGGCTCCGGGGGCACCACCAGCACCTTGGGAACCAGGGGGTCCACGGGGTCCGGGGAAACCAGGTGCTCCTGCAACTCCAGCAGCACCCTGCAGGGGGCAGCACACACAACTGGTTAATTTCATGCTGGACTGCAAGGAACCAGACCTTTAGGAAGTAAATGTTCAGACAGGGGCACTCACAAGGTTTCCCTTAGCTCCGGCAGCTCCATCAGTACCGGGGCTTCCCTGAGAGGTGAAAGGAAGGGGAAGGGGTTATATTTAGACCGGAAGATGATGAAGAAATGATGAAGACATTGTTTGAAAGCAGGTTTTTGTTTGTACTTACAGAAGGTCCAGCGGGGCCAGCAGGTCCGGGGTTACCGCCCTCACCACGGGCTCCAGCGGGTCCTTCGGCTCCACGAGTTCCCTGAGCTCCAGCATCTCCCTGAGGGTAGACAAACAACCGTTAGATCATCAGAACCAACGCCAGAAGGCTGGGATGCATCATGGGTAAAGACCCTCAGCGGGATGAACATGCAGGTCGGACACAAAGACAGGTGTATGTTGGGGTTGGACTGAGTTTAAAGTGATGAGATGAGGGCGTTTTAAATGGCGTAAGGTTTACAATATCTGTGAACAATTCATTCAAACCTTTGCGGATGCTATGCAAGAAATGTAACCCAGCAAACACGGGGTGCATATCTTAATTAGGAATATTCAACATTAAGAATTGTATTGTATAATATTGGCCATCAACAGTACACAAAAATAACTATATTTAATATCCATAGTGTTTGATATTCTGTCACTTTGTTTAAACCCTATCCAACCCCTGTTTGAAAATCAAACTAACGATCAAATATTTAAAGATCAATGCTTGAAAGCACGACAGAGTCAGATGAGTATCTAATGACTGCTTCTACCTCTCTTGAGAAGAGAACGAGAAATGGCATGGTGTGGTGTTACTTGGGATTGACAGGCCATGGAGGATTGAGGAAGATGTTGTGAGACATTAGGAATGGAGGTTGTTAGAGATGATTGGATCATAATGGGTGTTGGTGTTGTACCTTAGATCCAGGGCCACCGGGGAATCCAGGGGGTCCAGATGGGCCAGTGGGTCCCTGGGAGGAAACAAAACACACACAGGTTCAGGTCACGGCAGCAGAGTCTTTCTCTGAGAATCCCCCTGGGGTTTTTAACCCAGGGTCGATCGAAGCGGTACTTTCGGGAGAACCACTGAGAACATTTTGAGAGTAAGAAAAGCAAGTATACTTACGTTAGGTCCAGCAGAACCAGCGGCACCGTCGTTACCACGAGCTCCCTGCAGCACACAGACACAGAGAATTGGATGATGTGTTCAATGACCAACGATGATGTGTTCAATGACCAACTCATGATGATTGCAGTATTGTATTTGTATGTTTGTGTGTGTGTGTGTGTGTGTGTGTGTGTGTGTGTGTACTCACAGCAGCTCCAGAAGCACCGTTGCGACCTCTCTCACCGGGCAGTCCACGGGGTCCCTGTGACAGAGAAAAGTTAGTTTTAAAATGGCGTCAATCTGAAAGGAGGGGAAATCCAAGATAGCATCCGTGTGTCGGATAGGGGGCGTTTGTTTTGCTCACCATAGCTCCGGGGGTACCGTTCTCACCAGCAGATCCAGCCTCTCCCTAAAGACAGAAACAGGTGAGGTGAGGAAGGAGTGTGGCGTCATTACTCAATGCCAATCTCATATGGCTGCTTCCATTCCTGCTCATGCTAGTTGGCTCTAGCCGTGAGGAGGACAAGTGTTCTTGAGTTCGGCTTCAAAATCACATATTTATTACAGAAACTCTGCAGAAGAAACTGGGTCAGTGCAGTTTGCAAGTTATGGGTATTTACGAAGCCGGACAAGGTCCCCTTATGTAAGGGACTCAAATCAAGGTTTCCTCAACTTCTGTAGCCCCCTCTGTGTCCCCCTCCAAGGGGGCACAATACACTAATGCTCTTAATATATAATCATAATAATGACTTTCTCTACGAGCCCTTTGGAAAAGCCCCACTTGCTTTCATTGGCTTGCAAGAAAAGTATGGTGCACCTTTGTAAAGGCAGTGCTCGACATGCTGAGTGGAGATCTGTGTGTGTTATACTCTTATAAGCCTGCTTGTGCTGGCTTTGTTGAATCCCATGTTTTCTGACCCAAGGCTGCCTATAGATACTGACCAGGTGTGTGATTACAGAGTTGGTGTGTTGGTAGGCTTTACAGATACCCAGATGCATGTGGGTTTAAGAGTACTGTCATGTTTCTGAGAGAGGCAGTCACCTTGGGTCCAGCGGGTCCACCGTCTCCCTTGGCTCCATCCAGACCGCTGAATCCCTGCAGAGAGAGAGAGGTTTAAAGTTAGCGCTCGGCTAGCGGAGATGCTATGGTGGTGTCTTGTTGAACCGGAGCTTGGACTCACTCTGTGTCCCTTGATGCCGGGCAGACCTGGAGTTCCTGGGAATCCACGAGCGCCCTGAGAGGAAGGAGAAGACACGTTCATGATCACAGTTTGCTTCAACATTGCATCAATTAGAATATAAGATGTGCTAATTGGCATGGTGACTCACCTGTGGGCCGGATGGTCCACGCTCACCGTTGCGACCGGGCTTGCCAGACTCACCCTAAGAGATGGAGAAAGTTAGTCTTTGGTGCTGATGTTTTACTAAAAGGAAGTTAGCAACACTAGATTGTAAAGATATTCAGGTAAGTAAAGGTCAGCCATTCAAACCCTGACTGAAGCATTTGGGGAGCAGACTTAGGGAAAGTGCAGCTACCTGAAGAGTGCATCATCATTACTCTGAGATCAATGAATATGAGCAGAAGGACTTACATCCTCTCCGTTCTTGCCAGAGGGTCCGGCGGGGCCACGGGGTCCCATGGCACCCTGCAGAGACAGAAACACTGAGAATGAGGACAGACTCTCAAGGTGAATTGTGGGTAAATATCAATGTCCATTATGCCAATACTTACAGAAGATCCAGCCTCTCCAGACTCACCGGGGGGACCGGTGAATCCCTGAGGTCCCTGTAGGGGGGGGGGGGCATAAACACCATTAATACAACACCAATACTGTACATGTAATCCAATCTAAATCCAACCTGGTTCAATTCCAATTGACTTTAAATAAGTGTTGACTTTCTTAATTTCATTTGAGCTTGTTTCAGATCCGTTTGCTAGGTTTCGTTTCAGGTTCATTTGTCCCAGAAAGGTGTTTAATGTGGTCTGCCCACTTTGTCGGGAAAACTAATTGAATAGAAAAATGAATAAATGGAGTTCTGGCTCCGACTAAATTCACAGGATTCTGCTGCAAAGTCCAGATTTGATCAAGACATTTATTTTAATATATCATATTTCTTTTGGTAAATCCCAGAAGCTCAAAGCTAACCCACTGGCTGCAAAGTTTGAAGGATCCTTCCTGGGTCTGACAAGTCCCTATTTTAGTGAGGAACATGGAGATCAATGAAGGAAACACAGATTTATTCTTTTGCTTTCAGTTCCGTGCGTTTCAGACCGTTTTGAATTCCCCCGCGTCTTTCCATTTCATGTGGATGCACTTGTGAATTACATTCGGTCTGAACACACAAAACACTTTCTGCAGCATTTTCAAAGTCCTTTAGAGTGCCCTCTACTTCTCTATGATCAAAGATCAGGCTTTTTGGGTTTTGAATAGAGGAAGTGGGTACTTACGCTAGATCCAGGAGCTCCGGGGGGTCCACGGGATCCCATGGGTCCCTGTCAACCAAACAGAGGCAACATCAGACACTGCATCGCTCTGATTAACAGTGTGTGTGTGTGTGTGTGTGTGTGTGTGTGTGTGTGTGTGTGTGTGTGTGTGTGTGTGTGTGTGTGTGTGTGTGTGTGTGTGTGTGTGTGTGTGTGTGTGTGTGTGTGAGTGTGTTGGTGAGTGTCTTACCATGGGTCCGGGCACAGACATGCCAGGTGATTTATCGTCATAGCCTCCGGACATCTGAGGAGAGAAGTTCTGGAAAAAGGGAAAAGAGGTTTAAATATTACAATCCAGCTCTCAGGGGACACACAGGATGATGCTTAGGTTATGATGACATGAAGACAATGCACTTTCTGTGTTGTGCAGGACCTTTATCTGATACAGGATGCACTCTGGGTATAATATTGAACTAAATGAACTTTAGGGCATCCCAGCCGAAATATCCCAAATGAATGATATCCTAAAAGGGAAAGCTGCTTTCTGAACATATAAACCAGTCTCCTGTTTCCATCTGTGTTCTGAGATATCTCATCATGTCAGTTCAGCCGGGATCACCCAAACCCTTTGAGCTGATCTCTTGCTAATGTATCCCAAACAACCTCCCAGTCTGGGATGAATGAAGAATAAATCCATCTGTCTTGATCTCGACTTTAGATGCTGAAGAGCTTTATATGAGATATTGCAGCTGATGGCTTTAGCGGCTCTGTTAGCTTAGCGCGTTCGATGGAAGTCTGTTGTTTATATTTTGTGGTAGGTTAGGATGGAAGTCAGAAACAAAGTGAATCAGAGCATGCTTAATTCAATTGTGAAACGGTAGTCTTCGGTGGCGAATAAGCCTTTGAGTCATTGGCTAGCTCTAAACAAGCATGCTACATCTGACTGGCATGGTATGTCATATTAGCATGTTGCACACACAACCAGAAATAGGAAAGAAATCAATCATAAACTTATTGGAATGAAGCTTTCTGGATTAGACAGTGATACTATTAGCAATATGTGTTAGCATGCTAGTTCATGTCTCTCTGTTAGCATGCTAGTTAATGTCTCTCTTTTAGCATGCTAGTTAATGTCTCTCCGTTAGCATGCTAGTTAATGTCTCTCTGTTAGCATGCTAGTTAATGTCTCTCTGTTAGCATGCTAGTTAATGTCTCTCTGTTAGCATGCTAGTTAATGTCTCTCTGTTAGCATGCTAGTTAATGTCTCTCTGTTAGCATGCTAGTTAATGTCTCTCTGTTAGCATGCTAGTTAATGTCTCTCTGTTAGCATGCTAGTTAATGTCTCTCTGTTAGCATGCTAGTTAATGTCTCTCTGTTAGCATGCTAGTTAATGCCTCTCTGTTAGCATGCTAGTTAATGTCTCTCTGTTAGCATGCTAGTTAATGTCTCTCTGTTAGCATGCTTAATAACACTGGGGTAACACTGTATGCCCTGTTAGCTTAGCATAGTGAAGTAGTATATGAGTCAATGATCAATTCTACATAATAAACCAACATTAGCCAGCAATTGTTAGCTCAGTATGCTAAGCTACAAATCACAATTAGTGGGAATATTAGTTTAGTCAGCTTAATTATGATGAGGGTCAATTGGAATGTTAGTTTAGTATACAAGTTGCTGACTAACCAGATCTTAGCATGCTAACTTAGATTGTGAAGCTTTGGGAATGTTAGCATAGATGTGGTAAGAGTTTGAGCATCATTCAAGACCAACTCTATATCTCTGTTTGCCCCGAATGAAGGTCTGACCTCAGTCTGACCTCAGTCTGACCTCAGTCTGACCTCAGTCTGAAAGCCAAACGCAGACAGTTATCTGAAGCTAAAGATGGGTTTTTAGAGATCAATGAAACGCTTGAGTTTGATCTGTTGGAGTGGGATCCAGTCTCTCGGCACTTCCTGTCCTCTCTGAAGCGGTGTTGACAGCCTCTTACGGGTTGGTACTGCTCCATTTTGATGAGCAAAGAAAGTCAAACCAAAGCCCTGAGGTGTGAATGCTCCAAACTACAATAGGGATTATGGGTAGTGGAGTCAAAACTAACCAATACTTCTATGGCTTTGCTTTCTTCATTTGTTTGTCTGACCCCCACAGAGGAAGACGTGCTTCAGACGCCACAACTCCCAGAAGCTTCTCACATGAGTCCCATCCCCACGGAGGCTCTCCTGGACCCCAACGAGTCAGATACAGAACTGCAAATATAAGATGTGCAACTTACCCCTCCGAGGCCGGGGGGTCCTGGGGGGCCGGGGGGGCCGGGGCGGCCGGGCTGGCCATCCATACCATCTCTACCAGAGGCACCAGTGGAACCCTGCAGGGGGAGAAGAGGAAGGGGTCAGGATCCTAATAAATCACCTTCTTTAAATCCACTGAAAACACACTTTCTTTAGATTCTTAGGATTTGTTTGGTTTGGATGCACATTTAAATGTTTGCTTCCTTTTAAGATTCCCTTCCACCTCGACCCTTGCTTTGTGTCTGTCTGTCTGTCTGTCTGTCTGTCTGTCTGTCTGTCTGTCTGTCTGTCTGTCTGTCTGTCTGTCTCTCTGTCTGTCTGTCTGTCTGTCTGTCTGTCTGTCTGTGCATGTGTCTCACCTGGGGTGGGATTCAATACGTGTAAACTTAACTTTCAGATGTGTAATGAGGTGGATCATTTGTTTATATATCATTTGTAAGTCAATTATATTTGTGTTGATCAATTTGATACTGCTTATGTTTGTATCATAATTATCTTTTGTATTATTGTTTTACACGTTCAAAATAAATCAAATCTAAAAATCTAAACTGTTGGATTGGTTCAACCCGATCACATGACTGCTTTTAGTCTTCATTCATCATGGTGTGTAATCTTTTATATCTCAGGTGTGTCTGTAGGGATGGAAGCAGCATTACACCTGGAGGAGGGGCAGTTCAAAGCCCTGTGAGACTGACCAATCAGGAATGGACTCGTGGTCATGTGACCTCAGCAGACAGGAATTAGGTAAGAACCACCATTTACTTTTTTATGGTAAACCTTCTATTTTTGATCAACAACTGAAAATAAATGTTCATAATGAATTTGACATAGTAAGTAATATGAACGTATTCATAATAAATATGATATTCAGTTATTATTAGAAGATTATAAAATGTCTTTGCGGTCTCAATGAAACCCCTTTATGTCAGAATGTAAATAAGTTGTGTTTTCAGAGCAAACATTATAAAATAAGCAGATTGGCATCACCTCTGCAAAGCAACCATAAGCCTTAATGTGTGTAGCATTATGGTGATCACAGATCATTGGGCTTTTCTGTGTGAAAAGTCCCAAAACTCACATTTTCTAACAATCCTGCGTCTTCCTCAGTGTGCACGTTTCAACCTGCCCCCTGCATGCCTCCCTCCCTGCTCCCTGCTCTCAGTAAAGCACATGTCCTGCCCCTAATTTACACACATTTCAGGATCTATATGCGCCATTTAATGTTCTATTCGAGCCTGATTCCATGTGTCTTTATGCACGCTTTGCAAAACCCATTATAAAAACGATGCTAGTGAGATCTGATGCTACCTGGACTAGCTTCTGTTGACATGAGTGATGTGAGCGCTGTTACTTTCCTACTTCTTCAGAAAGATCCTGTTTCCACACGTTTCTCTAAGCACAGCTGCTCTAACCCGAACCCCACCACAGACGCTCAGGAATCCACTCAGACAGTGAACGCACCACCACAGATTAAAAAGTGAATGCTAAAGGAGTGTTGGACGTACCCTGTCTCCCTTGGGTCCTCTGGGTCCCTAGAAGAGAACAAAACAAAAACAAAAGTTCACATAATGAGAAGAATGACCCACATGGTTCATAGAGTATGGGATCAGATCCCAAAAAGATACGAGTTAGACATAAGAGTCTATGAAATAACTTGATCTGATCAAATATCTTTACATTTAGTTAAATGAATATAATGTTCTAACTCTCAATGATCAATATTGCTATCAATAGCTACATGGAACAGATAAGGTTCATCATTATTATGGATTATACAATAAATCAAATGAATATTTACCTCGACCTGTGGCTCCTGGAAGCCTGCAGAGAGACGGGGGATAACAGGGGTTAGAAATGGAAAGCGACATCTTACAGAACAACAGAGGTGAAAACATGAATCCTTAAATACGTCCTGAATCGATCAGAACAGGCCGACGGAGTGAATGCAGAGCAAATCAAGCATTTCAGCACGTTACAGCCAAATGTGAAGGATTTAAAAAAGACGGGAAATGTTTTGCTTTTTTGTTAATAAGAAATGTAAAATGAATAAGAAGTGAATGCAGGGGACATTAAACCTGCAGAGTGCCTGAGGAGGGGTCAACGTCATGGAAATAGCACTGAATGCATCAATCACAGCAACATGCATACAGCAATCTATATTTGTTTACATCTTGTTGACATGGAAATGCACCGTCAGGGTTAATGTAGCTGGACCTGCTGCAATGGCATAGAGCAGTTCTATGATATACTACACTAGGACAGGTGACATGTAGCTATGTGGATAGGGCTAATAAAGACTAGCACAGGTGTAGAAGAGGTGCAGTGATGCATGTAGGTGGGTGCAGTGATGCATGTAGGTGGGTGCAGTGATGCATGTAGGTGGGTGCAGTGATGCATGTAGGTGGGTGCAGTGATGCATGTAGGTGGGTGCAGTGATGCATGTAGGTGGGTGCAGTGATGTAGGCGGTTGTCCTTTAAGAAGCCGCTGTGTCTGTGAATGCTTTGGCTAAACTCGTCGTATCACTGCGTTGTGATTGTGTGTTTTAAAATGGCCTGTAACTGTGTCGCTGTTAGCATTCTTCAAATAGTAATACGTGTATGTGGGTGCCGTGATCTACGTGGGTGCAGTGACGCATGTGTTTGGCAGTAGTTTGATGCAGATATGAGGGTGCAGTACCATCGTCGGGGCAGATGGGGCAGCACTCGTCGTGGGGGATGATGGGGTTGGGGCAGTCGGTCGTGTCCTCGCAGATAACTTCATCGCACATCACCGTGCCGCTGTCGCACACACAGATCTGACAGGGTTCAGGCTTCCACACATCCCGGTCCGCAAACACCTGGCCGTCCAAGGTGCAGCTGCCACCTGTACCTATGGGGGGGGGGGGCAGGTAGAGGGACAGGTGAGATACATGCATGTGTGGACAGAAATGCAAAGCAAGTGTCGAGGTGGAAGAGAGTCTTAAAAGGAAGCAGGAATTGAAAGTTGCATCCAAACAAAAGATTATAAGAATCTAGAAAGTGCGTTTAACTCAAATCTGAATATATTTATAAAATATCTCTAGAAGCATTTGAACGGATGTAATATCCCAGTTCGTAGCTTTCCAGATTTCACATATTTTCAACCAATAACACTCCACCTAAAACGTAGAATAATGTTACAAATGAAATGTGTAGTTTTTATATATTTCTATCACTCTTAGCATTAAAAGGGTGATAATGAGACCATCTACGTGGCATCAGGGTTCAATCTGCATCGACCAATCAGAGCTGGTTGTGGAAGAGTCCTATTACTTAATACTTAACCCCTGAGTAAAAGCTATACAACACGTGATGCAATATATTGCCACGGGCGTGATGAAGAGAGGAGAAAGGTGACGGCAGTGTCGTGAACACCTGAAGCAGATCTGAGGATGATGAAGGTTTGAACTCAGCAGGTGACGGAGAGGTCACGTCAGCACGGAGTAAACGTGACTTCATGTTCTTTTCAACCACCACTAAAAAACCCTCGGCTCCTCTGCTCTGACTCAGAGTCACTTTTTCCGAGCTGCGTTGCATCACTGAGCGTTTCTCAGCTGAACCCAAACTGGGCCTCCTCTCTGGGGTTAGAAACCTCCCAGCATGCCTCAGCGCTGAGCTCAGAGCGGCGGCTTGGCACCAGCTGCTGGAAACACTGCATGTGTTTGCAATTAGAGGAAACAAAAAAAAAAAGAGTGGAAAGAAGAAGAAGAGGAGGAGGAAGGAGGAAGAGGAGGAGGGGTGGGGGACGTGGCGGCCAGATGTTTCTGCAGCACCTTTAGCTGCCTCTGGGTGGCGCTCTGACACCACATCTGCTTCTCAACAGCTGAGATCTTTCCAGACAACATCTGGAAAAAGTGACTCTGAGCTCTCCACCGTTTCTTTGTCCTGCAGAAGCTGTGTTCTCTCTGACTCTAAACTGTGGCACAAAGGGGCGAGAGCGCTCAGGTTGTGGAGGTCAAATGTTTCCGGCAGACGAGACTACCCCTCCCTCTCTGACTCCTCCCCCTTTCACCTGGCCAACTCATCACTTGGCTCCAGGCGGTGAATCCACATCAATCAGATCCGAGGACATCTGTCCCTATGTCCTCCAGCCCCTAACCCATCCCACCTTTTCTTTCTTTTACCCTCCTTTGGGAGTCTTGTTGTGGGGGGACATCATCATTAAGGGGGGGTTCAATAAACAAAATGCCACGTACAAGAAGTCAAACTAAACCTCTTTGGGGTTCAATTTAGATAAGACATGCATTTCTGTTCGCCTGGAGGAACGACTGGAAAACCTGCAGCAACTCGCTCTGCATGCATGCATCAGAGGGGGGGGGGGGGTAGAGAGAGAGAGAGGGGCCTTCTCAAGATGCCCAATGCATTACGTACACCCTGTACTGTTTAAAGTCCTGCAGAGACTCCTCCATCCATCCATCTTTCTTTCTATCTGTCCATCTCTCTATCTCTCTATCTCTCTATCTCTATATCTCTCCATCTATCTATCTATCTATCTCTCTCTCTATCTCTCTATCTATCTATCTATCTCTCTATCTATCTATCTATCTCTCTCTCTATCTATCTCTCTATCTCTCCTTCTGTCTCTCTCTCTCTCTCTCTCTATCTATCTATCTAGGAGTAGATCCCATCAAAGTTTCTTATCTCCTCTTCAAACTCTCTCCTCTGTCTAAGATCTCAGCGGCCGTCCACCCACGAAGAGAAAATCCACAACCATCCAAAAAACAAACCAAAAAGTTTCAAAAGCAAAAAGGGAAAAGGCAAAGGTTTCTCCGTTAGAGTGCTGACTTACGGTCGTCCTCGCCCTGTGCTCGCACCAGGAGCACCGTGGCGCTCAGAAGCAGCGCCAGCCGCATATCCACAAAGCTGAACATGTCTAGATGCCACCAGACATGTAGACTCTTCGAGGAAAGAGGAAAAAAAGTTGGGGATGTTTTCTTGTCCTGCTACACTCCACTCATACACTGGTGTTTGGGCAGGGTCCGTCGTCTGTTCACTGTCCCTCGACCCCAACAGAAAACTCCCTACTGCCTACACTCACTTTCCACCAGGGCTTTTATATGGGAGGCTTCAGGAGGGGAGGTGCCGGGAACTGCACCCTCATCACCCCAACAGGGAAGAGCGGACCCCTCCTTCAAAGCAGAAAAAACAGAAAAAAGCAGAATGGCCCTCCTTCCATAACTCCAGAGCCGAGCGGAGGGGGGCCGAGCTGCAGAAACCTGACCCTGAGGAGCATCGAGGGTCTGCTCCTGCACACTGCTTCTATCCTGACTGTGATTTCTGCTGCTGCTCTGCTTCCTCATTACCTTTCATTCAGATGACTTGGACACTTCTTTAGTTTCAGGGTCACAAATAAAGTTTTAGTCCAGTTTTAGTTTAGTTTTAAATTCGTTTTTAGGTCCAAGTGCTTCACTTCAGCAGACACCTGTTTAATCCTGACCTTTATTTCTGGGTCTGGTCTTCTTCCTGATTCACTTTGACTGAGGGGATGTTGGGAAAGTGGCTCCAGTTTGGGCTCAGAAAATGAGAAAACATGTTGTCTAGTTTTGGCGGCTTGTAGTTTGTCAGTTTTTAGGTGAAAGGTATTCCACTGATCTGTTCCTCCAGCCCTGCTCTGAACCAGCTGGTGTTTTCTGGTTCTGGTCCACTTTCTGATTTTATTTTCAGTTGGATTTTAGTAGACTTCTTCAGGGAGAATGGATGAGCATCTCAGAACAGGACGGTTCAATCCATTTCCTTTTTTTTTTTAAATGTAGTTTATGCAGTGCTTCAGTTCATCCTGCAGAAATGGGTCAAATCCTGACTTTCATTTCTGGTTCTGGTCTGCTTCAGGATTTTGATTCTTGTTGAATTTCAGTAGACTTCTTCGAGGAGGTTGGCTCCAGTTTAAGGTCACAGCAGCTCAGTGTAGTGTGTGGCAGTTGGTGTTAAATCAGTCTTCAGGATGTACATGTTATTGAGGGTAAACATGCGCTGAGCGTGTCTGCAGGCTCAGAGGTGTTTGGTTTCGTTGTAGGGTTAACTTAGCTGTTGTTTCTGGAACTAATTCACTTGTGGTCATACGATAAGATAACATAAACCTTTATTAACCCCTGTGGGGAAAGTGAAAGACGGGATAGGACAGGTAAGAGTTCACAGGATAGAGAGAATACACATTTGAGTAACTGAACAAACAACAACAGGAATAATTATTTGTTTGCACGGCTCTCGTGATTTAAAATTCATTTTGTATGTAGGATTGTCTTTGTGCGGCAAAAAGCTAAAACTAGAGAGGCAACACGATGTTTGTGCATTTTCAGTTTGGGATATATCACGTCTCCTTTACGACTTTACATTGACAGCATATTGAGAACATTTTGAACATCAAATTGTCACAAACGTGATGCATGGAGACGGGAAGAAGGAGGCCTCTACTTGGCAGGACTGGTCTATTGAAAAGATAATATCAAGTTGCATTATGGGAAGTGTAGGATCCAGAATTGTTTTGAGCTTTGCCCAAACTAGGGAAAGCAAGTCCTAGTTACTTTAACTGTATATGTATATTCTTATATTATACTATGTACTTGATATCTCTCTTTTGAGCTTCTGGTTGGATGGGATTTCCAACCCTAACCCTAACCCCAACCCTAACCCTAGCCCGAGCAAAAACCAAAAAATAAAACAGTCCATGAGCTAATTATCTCAACTCTTTTGCACAAAATGACTCCATGAATTTGTAGAAAATCAGTGTGCTGGAGATATTTCCTTTAAGTATCACAAATGGCCCTCTAAACACAACTCAGATCCAGATACATGAACTGCAAACTTTACTTTTTGAGAATGCTGAAAACTGTTATCTCATTTCATGTTTGTTGAGTTCTCCTGTATCAGCTTTCACATCCACAGCAGCGTCCTGAGGGGGGGCTGCAGCTCTGGATAGCACTCACTGTCATAACAGCTCAAACCAATGATCAGCAGAACCCTTCAATCACTGTCCTACATCACCCACAATGCAACACGGGTGTTATTCTAGTAGAAGCTAATGCAGCATCGAACATCTCATCTCAAATAAACAAAAACTCATTTTTTTTTAATGGGCATGTTTAATTTGACATCTCATTGTAGTCTGAGCTAAATTGTGTTGCCTTTTAAAAGAGTGATGCATGTTTTTAAGACTATCCTGGAGATCAGAAGCTGAATGTTTGGCCTTAAAGACAACCAGAAGCTAATATTAGAAGAATCTTACGGAGGCTAAATTAAAGAAACATGTGATTTGGATAGAAAATGCTCAAGATGATAGATAGGATAGATAGAGGGATGGATAGAGAGATAGATAGAGAGATGGATAGATACATGGAGAGATAGATAGATAGATAGATAGATAGATAGATAGATAGATAGATAGATAGAGAGATAGAGAGATAGATAGGTAGGTAGGTAGGTAGGTAGACATGGCGTTCCACAAGGATATGTACTTGGACAACTTGAGTTTAATCTTTAATGCTTACTCTATTCTTCCACAAACCCAAATTACCCACAGATAGATGGATGAAAGGGTGAAGCAGCTCATTGTAAAAAAGGCTTCACTAATTCGTACACGTGAACCAGATGTTTGCTTTTTTTTAAACGAGCTGTTGAGCCCGCCTCTGTTTTGAAATACCTGCACAATTGCGGGGTTTGCAGACATTATGATTGTTATTGGCTCTAAATAATAAAAGCCCTTTTTAAAGTGGCTGCATATTTCCCCAAATAAAGGTTCATACTGGCGATTCTACCGCCGCCCCCCCCTCGCTGAAGAAGCTGTGCAGCGCCGGCCCGGCTGCAGGTGAGCTGTAATTAAACAGAAAGCAGACATTATGGAGAGGAGCTGCAGCGCTAACATCTGATCCTGAAGCAGCGCAGCAGACACGTTGCACAGTCTGAGGACTGCCAAGCAAGCCTCTAATTCACTGCTCCTCCTCCCTCCCTCTCTCTCTCTCTCTCTCTCTCTCTCTCTCTCACACACACACACACACACACACACACACACACACACACACACACACACACACACACACACACACACACACACACACACACACACACACACATGCGCGCGCACACACACACACACACACACACACACACACACACACAAACACACCCCTTCCCATTATCCATGTGTCTGCCTGTTCCTTTTTTTTTAGAGGGAAGAGGATGGAATGCAAATCTGTCTTTCAGGAAGAAACGAGGCAGAGTGGAAGAAGAAAGGGAGGAAAGCGCCACCTCATCATTCCCCGGGTCGACCTCCAGAGGCGTCACACACACACACACACACACACACACACACACACACACACACACACACACACACACACACACACACACACACACACACACACACACACACACACACACACACACACACACACACACACACACACACACACACACACACGGATAGACACATTTAGATTTTTCTTGTTCAATATTCTTTTAAAAGACGAGACAATGCAAAGACGTAGACTTACGGACTCAAAGTTACAGAATAAAAATAGACACCAATAGTTTTTTGTTCCCGTGGCTTCAACACTTTTTCTCTTTCATGCATTTTGCTGTTTACGACCACTCCCTAACAAACTCATCAAGATTCCCTCTCAGCACACGGACATCAGTAACTTCCTCACAGTGACATAATGTAATCAGATTACTTTAGCAGGATTACAGTGTTAGGAGAAACCTAAGAAGAGCATATTGTTGATCAGATGTTATCTCTTCTCTGTGAGCGTGTCTGTAGGGTCACACGGTGAATGTTCGAACACATGGCTCTGATCATTTTCTTTAGAAAGTTCTCAGAATCCAGATTTATTTATGTTTTTCAAAGATTCGCAATTTTTTTCTCAAAATCCTGATTTGTCCCAAACAATTCAAACTTATTCCCCCCCCCAACAATTTTACATTCCTTACACCCCATCCACACACTGACTCCTTTCATAATTCTCACTTTCTTTCAAAAATCTAAATTTCTTAAAAAAATAAAATTTGACTTTTTTCAAGAATCTCACTTTTTATAAAGATGCTCACTTTTTCGAAATGTAAACTCTGTTTTTAATTCAGCAGGTGAACCTATATGTTCATACAATAGTGTGTGTGAGCTTAACTGTGTGTATTAAACTAAAACGGAGCATTTCTGTCAGCTCAGGTTTGATCTCTGCTGTTTGAAACTGTCACATCTGCTCATGTGTTTCCTTGTTGGTGAACTGTCTGAATATACCACGTTAAATGCTGATTATATATTATGGTATGTTTATTGCATGTTCAAAACAAGCTTTCTAAGAATATGATGAAAGTATGTTTGGCTGAAATGCTTTTTTTGGGCCAACACAAAATGCGTTCAAATTGATTTTGCACGCAACAAAAACACTCCTTGTGTTTATTCTGGACAAACCGTGTTGATGATTGATCCTTTTCTTAGCGTAGACCAGGGGTTCTCAAATGGGGGTACGCGGACCCCTAGGGGTACGATGGGGGTACTGCAGGGGGTACGTGAGATTTAAAAAAAATAAAAATAAAGGTTAATAAAAACCCATGCATGATTACAAAATAATCTTAGTACAATAAGTCAAATAGAAAACACAATTTTGTATAAAATATTCCTAGAACCACCTTGAGGGGGTCCTCATATAAACATGTCAAATGTGTGTATTGTATTTGATAGTTTTTCAAATTATATCATTTTGTTCATTAGTTTGTTAAACATATATTACTTCAGTTGAAAAACTCCTTGGAAAAATGTGTTTTATAAAAATGTTTTTTTTTTTTCATGCATAAAATGAAAATATCCTTAGTTTGTTGGAATGCACGAAGAGTTAATAAATCACACACTGAGGGAACATCACTACATTGGAATTATTTATATAGGCTTTTTCGATCAAAAATGTTCAGGGTCGGTCAGGGGGTACGTGGCTGAGAAACGTTTCAAAGGGGGTACAGTACTGAACACAGTTTGAGAAGCACTGGCGTAGAAGATATTGGGACGTACATTAAAGAGTCTCTGTAACTCTAAACATGAACACAAAGACTCTGATTCCTGAGTCATAGCAAACACTGGATCCACGGAGCGCTCGAAAGTTAGCTGTCAGTGGATTCAGACGGTTTGGAAAGTGAAGGTTTGTCGTTGGCATGGTTTCGGTTCAGATCAGTTCCTACAGGCTGCCGTGTGTTTGACCCCGTCTGCATACATTTCAGAATGACCTCATGACAGCATGTTGGAAAAGCCGTACAGCAAAACAGTCTGAGCGATCAGAGCAACAATTCAACTCTGTAACTCCCAACGCAGGCAGGGGTTTGAGATTCCTGCAGGAAAGAAGAGATAGGAGTTTTCTTTTCTTTCTGTGGGACTCAGAAAGATATTCTGATCCGATCCTGATTCGGAAAAAACATTTAGGAAAGTGGTCAAGGGACATTTCAGGTAATCGCATTTCAGCTAGGTGAAAACAAATGGAGACTCTTGCATTAAGAGTTGCCTTTTAGTTTCAAAGAAATAAAAAAAGTTGAGATTTAGGAACAGTGTGAT
>NC_136906.1:1248752-1258752 GCF_949606895.1 Notothenia rossii | reverse complement strand
ATCAAAGTAAACTCAAAGTGAAGTGTAAGCACTTGGTCTGCGTAAAGGCTGTCAGGTGAAGGAAGTGAAGGAGCAAGGAAACATGACTGACCTTATTTCATCCCTTCATCCTCACATCGCTGCCTACACACATTCATCCCTTCATCCTCACATCGCTGCCTACACACATTCATCCCTTCTTCTGTTCACCCATCACACCCTTTATCCCTCCCTACTCCATTAACCCCCTCATTTACATCCCTCCATCCCTCACCCCTCATCCCTCCATCCCCTAATCCCTCATCCCCCCATCCCTCCATCCCTCATCCTACATCTCTATATTCCTTCATCCCTCCAACCATTAACCCATGCCTCCGTACCCTCATCCCTTCATTCTTATTTGAATCTATTCATCTGTCCGCCCCTCATCCCCTCATCCCTCCATCTCTCACTGTACTGAAAACAGGAAGAGGGACCCCTCCTCGATGTCTCCTCCTGAGGATTCCTCACCCTCTTTCCTCGTTAAAGGCCTTGTCACATGAGAGGAGGCTCTCAGAGGGAGAGAGGGTGTTGTAAGATGTACAGATGGTGATTCTCCTTCAGGCAAACCTGTGATTTGTGATATTGAGGATTGTAAATAAAGTTTATTCCACTTGACAGGTGCTCGGGGATCTGCCTCCTTCCTACAGGGTGGAGGTTAGGGGAGATTCAGAGCAAGAAGAGGGCGTGAGCGCGCTGTCCAAACAGACTGGAACAGAAGCAGTCATTACTGCTGTTACCTGTGTGTGTGTGTGTGTGTGTGTGTGTGTGTGTGTGTGTGTGTGTGTGTGTGTGTGTGTGTGTGTGTGTGTGTGTGTGTGTGTGTGTGTGTGTGTGTGTGTGTGTGTGTGTGTGTGTGTGTGTCTGTGTCTGTGTGTGTGTGTGTGTGTGTGTGTGTGTGTGTGTGTGTGTGTGTGTGTGTGTGTGTGTGTGTGTGTGTGTGTGTGTGTGTTTGACTGACTTTATATCCTGTGTTCATAATGTCGTGTGGTCAGTGAGCGGAGAGGCAGACAGGGTGGAGCTGCCTTCAGTGTAACCACACACACACACACACACACACACACACACACACACACACACACACACACACACACACACACACACACACACACACACACACACACACACACACACACACTGCGTGGCAAACCTGGAGAAGCAGTGGACGCACTTTAGAATTGGGATCCATTCACATGCATGCCATTTTTTTGTAGGTGGTCTGTCATTGAACCCAAGAAGACTTTGTCTCTTTGACCTGACCTGGGTTTGTCGTCACCGGGTGCTTCAATGTTTTAAAGTCTACTTGAAGTATCTCACAGCTTAAGATTTAGGGTGCGTTCACATCTGCCTTGTATAGTCCGGTTGAATCGAACCCTGGTGCGTTTAGCCGCTTGGTGCGGTTCATTTGGGTCGGTGTGAAACAGTCCGAGACCTCTGAAGTGAACTAAGCAACCGGACTCTGGTCCCCTAAAATAGGTGGTATTGGAGCGCTTGCTAGTGAACTCTGGAGCGGTTCATCGCTGGTGTGAACGCAGTCCGCACCAAAACATAGGAAGTGCAGAATTTACGTGTCACAAGAACGAGGATGTCTTCAAAAATCTTTAGCGAAAGAGTCTTTCAAGACATCCGCGGTTGTTTAGTTAAAGAGTGAAGCAGAATGAAGTGTTGAACAGTGTCGTGTAAAGTAAACATTCTCTGTCAGCTACATAAAAGTAAGAACACCTGTCGTCGGTGAAACGCCCTCCTGACTGCAGAACGTCTCTCATGGATAATGTACATCATCCCGCTTATCACACGGCCACATTCTCAACAAAGTAACGATATGACTCCCAATATTAATTGAAATGCTTTTATGGATTTAGAAAATGATTTTATTGATTTAAAAAATAGTTGTATTGATTTAAATTGACATGCATCCGCTAAGAAAAATAGTCCGTTGTTACCGTTTGAACAACGTAGCAACGGCAGGAACTGCTTCAATAGCGTTTTTGAGGAGCTCTTTGTTTACAGATTTGAAAACATCGTTGCTTGCTTTAAAAGTAGCAGACTTCATGATGTCAAAGCTTGGAGAGTATCTAGATATCCCTGCTCTAATGCCAAAGGAACTCCCGCTGTGTGCGTCACTCTTTAGTGTCCCCTGGTCACCCAGCTGTGTGCGCCACTCTTTAGTGTCCCCTGGTCACCCAGCTGTGTGCGTCACTCTTTATTGTCCCCTGGTCTCCCAGCTGTGTGCGTCACTCTTTAGTGTCCCCTGGTCTCCCAGCTGTGTGCGTCACTCTTTAGTGTCCCCTGGTCTCCCAGCTGTGTGCGTCACTCTTTAGTGTCCCCCGGTCTCCCAGCTGTGTGCGTCACTCTTTAGTGTCCCCTGGTCTCCCAGCTGTGTGCATCACTCTTTAGTGTCCCCTGGTCTCCCAGCTGTATGCGTCACTCTTTAGAGTCCCCTGGTCTCCCAGCTGTGTGCGTCACTCTTTAGAGTCCCCTGGTCTCCCAGCTGTGTGCGTCACTCTTTAGTGTCCCCTGGTCTCCAGCTGTGTGCGTCACTCTTTAGTGTCCCCTGGTCTCCCAGCTGTGTGCGTCACTCTTTAGAGTCCTCAAGTTGCTGAATGTTCTCTAAACGCTGCTTGTGTTGTTGCTGAAGATGTTTCTTCATGTGGAACCTTTGGGTTTCTATATCTGCATCCTCTCTGAATCTGCAGGCGTTTCTCCTGATGAAATAGTTATTGAACACGTTTGTAGCACGTTTGCACCTGTCGGCCTCCGTATAAACCACTCCGATGCCACGGATAGCAGCTCCTCTGATACCGAGAGTTCCCCCATCAGCTTCAGATAGTTTAATGAAGGCATGAACTGTTTATGGAGATCAGAGCCTACAGTAGCTTTGATGTTGCTCTGCTGTCGAGTTAGCACTTCCTCCCAGGTAGTAAAACCTGAACACACAGCTGTCTGTCATCACACACAGCGAGAAAGCCTGTGTGTGTGTGTGTGTGTGTGTGTGTGTGTGTGTGTGTGTGTGTGTGTGTGTGTGTGTGTGTGTGTGTGTGTGTGTGTGTGTGTGTGTGTGTGTGTGTGTGTGTGTGTGTGTGTGTGTGTGTGTGTGTGTGTGTGTGTGTGTGTGTGTGTGTGTGTGTGTGTGTGTGTGTGTTTGTGTGTGTGTGTGTGTGTAATAGGCTCTTTATGAACGGAAGCTATTGACTGTTTGAAGTTTACGCTACTGGCAAAGTCGGCAGAGGGGATGGGTTTAGGGTTTTATGCGAAGTAAGTGTGTGTGTGTGTGTGTGTGTGTGTGTGTGTGTGTGTGTGTGTGTGTGTGTGTGTGTGTGTGTGTGTGTGTGTGTGTGTGTGTGTATTTATTAGAGGAATCCTGCTAATAATAATTTACTGCAAGTGTGTGTATGGTAGGAACACCTAATAATGGAGTGTGAGCTCAACAGGAACCTGTAGCCGTGCTCCCAGCATGTCTCTACTGTTCTGTTCTCACTTTGGCATTTTGTAAAGAAAATATAAACATGAATTGAATTATAAGTGAGGACAGATTATATTGCATATCGAGGTATAAAAACATGCTTTTTTCTTGACCTTTCCGTAGAAGAACCATATTTTCTAACACAGTTATTCTTGTTTTCTACTGATGTTGAAAATACTCATGCATCGTGACAGAATGGTGCAAGTTAACGGCAGGAAAGATCTGAGCCTAGACAGACAGGTAGGCAGCAGAGTTTACGTTTGAAAACATGTTTGCTGGTCAACATGTCGGTTAAAGTTGAAATCTTCCGGAAAAGGGAGAAAAGTCCCGGTCAAAGGTCTTCTTTGTTATTTATTGAGCTCTAAAACTAATTGATATGATTCAATATTAAACAAACTAATTATAGTAGATTAACAACATTATTCAAAAGTGTACAGTCATTTACAATAACACGGGAATAATAAACGAAGCGCTCTCTCCCTCCCCTGACAGCCCGTTAGTCTCATGCAGCTCGCGGATCCAGTAATGAGTGACCCGACAGTAAAACTAAACATATCTATAACTAGTTACGGTAGTTTGAGAGGTAATTAAAATAGCTACGTGTGATATTCTAACCTGAAGTGTGTGTTTGGTCCGCTCACCGCTGCATGTGATCATGCGTGTGGACTCGTCAGCAGCAGCTGATCTCTCTCTCCCGTCAGATTAGACTTCACTCGCGTTTATGTCCATATCGATCAGATCCAGCTAGTTCTAGCTAATGATATGACTAACTGCTTATTAAAAGACACCTAAACAATAAGCGTTGCTATGCAACCGGGTGAGGCCACAAAGTATAGCGCAGCATTATGCATTTGTTTACATGCCCACCGGAACCTCGAGGCATTACCAACAGATAAACGCGCAATCAACCCATACAGGACATCTCTTTCTCCACATTAAGTGTTAGACATTAGAATTGACTATTCCTGTCTGTCACGTAAGTGGCGCAACTGAAGTGGTATTGCGCTAAAGGGAAATTATTTTGACCGGACATTTTGACCGGAGAGATTTAGATTTGCCGGTCTTCAGCATATTTTACCAGTCGTAGTCCGGTAATTACCGGCTAACGGAAACTCTGGTACATGTAGGTAGGGAGGTAGGAAGATACTTTATGTATCCCAAGTTTGGAAATGGTTTTGTCACAGCAGCATTTTCACAGTCAATCTAGAAGAATTACTAAAGGTCTTGAAAATTGAACAAATCCAAATAAAATCAAATACACATTAAACATTTCCAAACAATATATAGGCTACATATTCTCAGTAAAATATATGTATATTCTGGGGGGTATCTAAACTTTGTAAAATATACAGAATAAATGATAATAATCTCTTATATACCAATCTACTAAACATATGAACATAGTTTATTATAACTTAAAGAAAGGTGTAAAGCAAGTAAAATATATGTGAAATAACTTCAACTAAGTCCATGTTAAAGTATAAGATACAACAGTATGTCACATGTATTACTGTACGGTAGAATAAAGTACTTCTCAGTGTATAAATATACAGATACGTGGACTAGTTTGACTCTGAGTGGTATAGATTGAACTTGTGTCTAAATAAATCTGCCTCCTCTCAGACTCTCTCTCTCTCTCTCTGCAACGTCACCGTGCCACGTCGAGGATCTGCCTCACACACACACACACACACACACACACACACACACACACACACACACACACACACACACACACACACACACACACACACACACACACACACACACACACACACCGAGGTCAGGAGAGGTAATGAGAGAGAAAGAGATGAGAACTGTGAGGCTGAGAGGGAAGAATAAACGATTGAAATGAGTAAAAGAAAATCCCTTGGCATGAGAAACATCGGAGGGACGGAGGAGGCGTCGTTATAAACTTTAAAGAAAACCTCATCATCGCTGAGAGAGGAAGGAGAGGCAGAGAGAAAGAGAAACAGTCAGACGTGAACTCAGAAACAAGAGAAAGAGGTAACACAGAAAGAGAGGATTGTGTTACAGCATCATAACAGACAACCAAACACAAATTAAAGAGTAGAAATAAACAATACTAGAATTTAAACATCTCAAAATAGAATTAAAGCAGCATTAAAAAGTAGAACATATTTAAAAAATCTAGAAACTCTGACAATAAAACTCACAGGTGTGGCATATCAAGATGCTGATTAGACAGCATGATTATTGCACAGGTGTGCCTTAGGCTGGCCACAATAACAGGCCACTCTGAAACGTGCAGTTTTGCTTTATTGGGGGGGTCTGGGGGGGGTCCGAAAACCAGTCAGTATCTGGTGTGAGGGGTAGGGTTAGGTTTTTGTAAGGGCCACCAGATCTCCCCATGTCGCCCGACGACTTCATGTTTATACAGAGATCCAAGGAAAGGCACGCGCACTAGAGGACGTGTCGGCTCATGCCCTATCTTAGCATCATGACTGAGTCATAAATATGTACAGGTGAAGTAGACAGAAAGTAAGTTTGAAGAACAGAGACGAGGAGGCTAGCTGTGGTCACGGCGAACACCTCCCACGCCAAATTGGCCGCCCCCGTTTTAACCCATTAATCACTCGTCAGACCCCGAAGGACTCGGGCGGAAAAGGGGTTAGGAGTGGAGAGAGCAGAATGAAAAAGTGGGGAGAGAATATGGTTTAGATTTAGGCAAAGAGCCAGAGTGGTTCAGGTTAGTGGTCAAACTGAGGGAAAGATGGTCCATAAATTAATGGATATTGAATTTAGGATTAGGCATCTAAGTCCGACTGGTTACGTTTAGAGGTCAAGGTCCTAGTGATCTACCACAACACTTCAGACAGGGACTCACCAAGCCAGGGAAACTGGGTCCACCAAACATCAGCCTGGCCAGAACACCGCTCAATCCGGGAAAAACTAACCAAGGCCGACTCGGAACCGACTGAGGGAATTACCATTCCAGTCCAAATGAAATCTCCTCAGGCCTGGGGGAGCCAAGTCCAAACCAACTTCGCTGAGTAAAAGAACCGCCTGTTTGGAAAGAACCACACCTCGCCTTATCAGCTATGGCAGACCTGGGTCTGACTGAGGGATAAACCCAAATATCTTTCTAAATGAATCTCGAGTTGAAGCTATAGTCTTTTTAAATATTTGAGGTTTCAAATATTCTAATGTTGAAATCTAATATTAAAACAGATTGTCGGGATATTTAACAGTTATCGCGCATCAGAGGTCTTACATATTAATCTATATGCTTCTGTTTTAATTTTAAAGAAATAAGGGCAAAGTTAAAATGGTACGCTCATAGTAAATAAATAAAGATATATTTTCAAGATAAAACAGTATATAACATTTTAAACTGTCAGTAATCCATCCGAACTTGAGGTACGTCAGCTAGGTTACCTTTGCAGGTTACACACTAACTCTTCAATGACATATTTCATGTGTGGGAGGTACTGGTCCAAGACAACAGAGACGAACTCTTCGCGGCAGCAGAGCTAACCCTAACCCTATCTGGTGTGCGGGTTAGGGTTAGGGTTAGGGTAATGTTGTGAATCGAGTGGCCCATGGTGGTGGTGGGGTTATGGTATGGGCAGGCGTATGTTATGGACGACGAACACAGGCCACTCGATTCACAACATTACCCTAACTCTAACCCTAACCCTTACACCAGATACTGACTGGTTTTCGTACCCCCCCAGACCCCCCCAATAAAACAAAAATGCATGTTTCAGAGTGGCCTTTTCTTGTGGCCAGCCTAAGGCACACCTGTGCAATAATCATGCTGTCTAATCAGCATCTTGATATGCCACACCTGTGAGGTGGGATGGATTATCTCGGCAAAGGAGAAGTGCTCACTATCACAGATTCTTTCAGATTTGTGAACAATATTTGAGAGAAATGGTTATTTTGTGTTTATAGAAAATGTTTTAGATCTTTGAGTTCATCTCATGAAAAATGGGAGCAAAAACAAAAGTGTTGCATTTATATTTTTGTTCAGTGTATATGAGGAAAACTAAGCCATGTAATAAAGCAGAGTAAGGACTTATGGGTAATGTAGTCTCTCCCTTGCTGCTGCTGGCTTTAGTTTGGTGGGATGTTCAGCTTAACTGTGTGTGTGTGTGTGTGTGTGTGTGTGTGTGTGTGTGTGTGTGTGTGTGTGTGTGTGTGTGTGTGTGTGTGTGTGTGTGTGTGTGTGTGTGTGTGTGTGTGTGTGTGTGTGTGTGTGTGTGTGTGTGTGTCTGTGTGTGTCACACCTTGACCTTCCTGTTTATTCTGTGTTTGCTCAGAGTGGGGGGGGTCTGACCTCTGACCTCTGATGGAGGAAACACATGTCGGACCAACAGGAGGATTAACACGCCTCTGACCCCCGAATACTCACTTTAAGTTTATTTACTTTTTTCCAACCAGATTTCACTCGAATAATAATAATAATAATAATAATAATAATAGTGAATTTTATTTATAGAGTGCTTTTCTTGAAACTCAAAGACACTCTTCAGAGTAGAAATTCATAAAAACAACACACTTAAAATATATAAAACACAACATATTTTTGTATTCGGGATTGTTGGAAACGTTATTTGGATCTCTCTGTCTGTACACACACACAGGCATTAAAGTTGACTCTGACTTTGATTAATCACAGATCGGACGATTCAGACATTTCAGAGGTTGTTAATAGACAATAACAGACTGCTGCTAAGAACAATAATGACTGTTGCTAAGGAGGATCAATAGAGAGAACCAAAGAGGTCAAAAGACGGAGTTGGACGTATAAAATCCCCAGAAGAAGACGGACAGGAAGCGGCCAGCGACAAATGCATGTCAAGTTTACAGAAAAACTCTCTGCTTCCCTTTCCAATGTGGTCATATTGAACTCACTGCATCATTGCATTCACATTCTATTTTAAAGATGTAACAGCTTTGCACACTTGTATGATGTATATAGTACCCCATGTTTATATTTGTATCAATCAACCACAAATGTATTGAAACATTTTAAATATATAGTTTTTGTATTTTCATCTTTTTTTCACACCTCACTTAATTTCTTATGTTTTTATAAATATTTTTGTAATTTCTGTTTTATTTACTGCACACTTTGACTTGAACTCCTTATGTATATATATATTTGTAATCACTGTACGCAGTGGCGATTCTAGAGTCTGTGGGGGCCCTAGGCAAACATGTACTGGGGGCCCCTCGAACCAGCTGTCATCACCATCAGTGGCGCCCCAACACACTTTATTTTTTTGTTTTTGCAAATTCTTTATTACATTTCTTATGTTTTATGAATATTTTTTTATCTGCTATTTAATTTCATTTTTAAATAGAGCATCAGTCACAATGCTCACCTCAAAAGTATTCTGAATATAATTGCAACTCATACAAATAATACCTATAATGCATCATAGACACGGCCGTCATAGAAAGTGTTTCTGCATCCTCTACCTGTCTTCTCTCCGTTATTTAAAGATGTTTCTGTCCCGCCTCCTGCAGCTTTAGCTCCGCCCCTCTGGTTCCTCAAAGGTGATCAAAACAAACGTCCAGGAATGAGCCTGCAGCCGGGGCAGCTGGGAAAACTGTGACCCCCCCCCCGACACACACACACACACACACACACACACACACACACACACACACACACACACACACAGACACACACACACACACACACACACACACACACACACAGACACACACACACACACACACACACACACACACACACACACACACACACACAGACACACGCAGGTGCAGTGCAAGGTCTCCCTTGTAAATGAGATCGATGATCTCAAGGGACTAATCTGTCTAAATAAAGGTTTGAAATGAAATGAAACACACACACACACACACACAGACACACACACACACACACACACACACACACACACACACACACACACACTCTCTTTAAGAGATGTTTGTAAACACACACGTATTCACACGTTCAGGACATATCAGGCCCAGTGTTGGAAAGGCACTCAGTGACTTCAGTCCACTTTAGAGGTACTTGTACTTCACCAGTATTTCCATTTCCTGATACTTCATACTTCTAACTATCGTGATATATTATCATTGATCAAGCTACCCTGCAGTATACAAAGTCATTCAAACTAGCTGCACCTTCACCAGCTTTGAGAACACTTTCATGATCAATCATTATAAAACATATCATATCTATTATTCTGAAATGGACCAATCTGCACAACGACTACTTTTACTGTCTTTCACTATATTTTGATGAGAATACTTTTCTACTTTCACTTGAGGAACATTTTGAATCCAGGACTTTTACTGTAACAGAGTATTCCTACACTCTGGTACTTCTACTTTTACTGAAGTACAAGATCTGAGTACTTCTACTTTTACTCAAGAACAAGATCTGAGTACTTCTACTTTTACTGAAGTACAAGATCTGAGTACTTCTACTTTTACTCAAGTACAAGATCTGAGTACTTATACTTATACTCCAGAACAAGATCTGAGTACTTCTACTTTTACTCAAGTACAAGA
>NC_136906.1:1231252-1243752 GCF_949606895.1 Notothenia rossii | reverse complement strand
TTGGTCCCTGAAGGCAGCATCTCCCTGGTCCAATGGATTTTGGATTATGTCAGAAAATAATCTCTGTGTCAAGCAAACATTTATGATACTTACAAATTTAGTTCAGCAGGATAATCTCCACATGTTAAAACCACTTTGTGGTTTCTGAAGTAAAAAGCTAATGTTGGGCCATAAAGGAACTACAGCACGGTCACATGACTTCACATCACCACCGCTAAGCTAAAGGAGGCTAATGTTGGCCATGAAGGAACTACAGCACGGTCACATGACTTCACGTCACCACCGCTAAGCTAAAGGAGGCTAATGTTGGGGCTATAAAGGAACTACAGCACGGCCCACATGACTTCACGTCACCACCGCTAAGCTAAAGGTGGCTAATGTTGGGCTATAAAGGAACTACAGCACGGCCACATGACTTCACAGTCACCACCGCTAAGCTAAAGGAGGCTAATGTTGGGCTATGAAGGAACTACAGCACGGTCACATGACTTCACGTCACACAGCTAAGCTAAAGGTGGCTAATGTTGGGCTATAAAGGAACTACAGCACGGTCACATGACTTCACGTCACCACCGCTAAGCTAAAGTTGGCTAATGTTGGGTTATAAAGGAACTACAGCACGGTCACATGACTTCACGTCACCACCGCTAAGCTAAAGTTGGCTAATGTTGGGTTATAAAGGAACTACAGCACGGTCACATGACTTCACGTCACCACCGCTAAGCTAAAGGAGGCTAATGTTGGGCTATAAAGGAACTACAGCACGGTCACATGACTTCACGTCACCACCGCTAAGCTAAAGGAGGCTAATGTTGGGCTATAAAGGAACTACAGCACGGTCACATGACTTCACGTCACCACAGCTAAGCTAAAGGAGGCTAATGTTGGGCTATAAAGGAACTACAGCACGGTCACATGACTTCACGTCACCACCGCTAAGCTAAAGGAGGCTAAACAGGGGAGATGACAAGAAAGAGAGAGAGAGTCAGCTGTGGGGAGGAAAACACCCCCTCTATATATCTCTCACTCCTTCTCTCTCTCTCTCTCTCCCTCTCTCTCTCTTTCTCTCTCCCTCTCTCTCACTCCTTCTCTCTATCTCTTTCTCTCCTCTCTCTCTCTCCCTCTCTCTCTCCCTCTCCTTCTCTCTCCCTCTCTCTCTCTCTCTCACCTTCTCTCTCCCTCTCTCTATCTCTCTCTCCTTCTCTCTCTCTCTCTCTCTTCCCTCTCCCACCTTCTCTCTCCCTCTCTCTCCCTCTCTCTCTCTCTCTCTCTCTCTCTCTCTCCCTCTCTCTCTCTCTTTCTCTCGCTCTCTCCCTCTCTCTCTCCGTGGCAGTTTAATCTAAAGCAACATGTCTGACACATGAGGGGCGGAGACTCAGAGAGCGTTTGCATTCTTCTCCATTGAGGTCAATGTTTCACAGAGACTCTGACCAGTGTGTGTGTGTGTGTGTGTGTGTGTGTGTGTGTGTGTGTGTGTGTGTGTGTGTGGTGTGTGTGTGTGTGTGTGTGTGTCGTGGTGTGTGTGTGTGTGGTGTGTGCGTGTGTGTGTGTGTGTGTGTGTGTGTGTGTGTGTGTGTGTGTGTGTGTGTGTGTGTGTGTGTGTGTGTGTGTGCGTGTGTGTGTGTGTGTGTGTGCGTTGGTGTGTGTGTGTGCGTGCGTGGTGTGTGTGTGTGTGTGTGTGTGTGTGTGTGTGTGTGTGTGTGTGTGTGTGTGTGTGTGTGTGTGTGTGTGTGTGTGTGTGTGTGTGTGTGTGTGTGTGTGTGTGTGTGTGTGTGTGTGTGTGTGTGTGTGTGTGTGTGTGTGTGCGTGCGTGTGTGTGTGTGTGTGTGTGTGTGTGTGTGTGTGTGTGTGTGTGTGTGTGTGTGTGTGTGTGTGTGTGTGTGTGTGTGTGTGTGTGTGTGTGTGTGTGTGTAGTCATTTGTCTCTCGCTTATTCGTCTGTCACTTTTCGACTCTCTTCTTCTTCTCTTTTCACCTAAAGACGTGTCGGCATCGTCCCACAGTGATGACATCACAGCCAGATGTTTTATCTGTGATTGCTAATAATCAATAATACAAGTTTAAAGTAGTTTAAATGAACTTGTATAGCTATTGGGGCTCATTGGTGGATGCGTTATGGACTAAATTCGACGCTCCTTCAGTGTTCCTCCACTATTAAATACTTGCTTTAATGTTTGCAATGTCTCTCTGTGAGCATCTATTCCTAGTAACCCTAGTAACCCTAGCCCTAGTGCATTTGGTGCACAATTGGTCCCTGATGATAAAAGCCTACATGTATTCTGCTCTGGCTCAGGGAAGGATCCAGAAACATAACAAAAACATTTTATTTTGCAGTAAAATCCATCCATTTAAAAAACAACACATTCTGAAAAACATGGATTCTTCTTCCTCGAGTTGGACGATCTAAAAAACCAAAGCTTCTTTCAGTGGGTTGTTCCTTCGATACGCCTTTCTTCTCTCCTCCCAAGATGACCCAAATCCTTGCTTTTTTCTCCCTGATCGTTCCTCCTCCAACACGTCTATACTTTTTCCCTTCTGTCCTTCCTTCTCTATTTCTATCTCTATGTCATTTCTTTTCCTTTTGTCTGCAACATCAAACTTTCCATTAGTGTCTCCTCCCTTTCAGCCTGTCCATATTCCAATTTCACTTTCCTGCTCTGCTGTATTTCTGTCTCCACTTTCCATTTCCCCTCGCGCTGCTCTCCACGTATGCCCCGTCCTTTCACCCTCTACTCCTTCTCTTTCTGTTCGTGCAGCCCACTCACAGAACATCTGAAACACCTGACGATTTAACACCTTTTGTAGATGTTATAATTAGTGTGTCGGACATCCTTACCTAACCTCAGAGAATTATAAAAATGCATTAACCTTTAGAAAATGCCACGTATCTGTCAGGAAAGCTTAAGAAATGGACGGCATACAAATATCAAAGGACTTCAATCTGAGGGAGAAAATCCGCATTTTTTCTCTCTCATTGTGTAAAATATGAGTGGACACTACACACACACACACCACACACACACACACACACACACACACTATTTTTATCAGTAGGCCTTGCCCTGTAATTTGTCTGAATGTTGGTCAGTGTGGAGGCCAGTGAAGAGTTAAACTCTCTGTGAAGGACTCTGCTTTCTCTCACACTCTCTCCACTCCCATACCCTGAGCAACAGTCCAACGTAGCACTGTGTGTGTGTGTGTGTGTGTGTGTGTGTGTGTGGTGTGTGTGTGTGTGTGTGTGTGTGTGTGTGTGTGTGTGTGTGTGTGTGTGTGTGTGTCAGCTGGATTTGGATACTTGTTGAAATCAGCTGTGGTGCATTTGGTTTATTTCCTAAAGTGTTATTTAAACCAACATGCAGACTTTTCTCTGCTGATGATTCGGTATCACGGCAAGAAGTGAACATGTGACGATGTACCATGCTGGGAGACGTGAATATGTCACGATTTCGTCCCTTCAAACGTGACAGTTACACAGTATTGTTAACCAGTGGAGAAATACCCGGAAATACCAAGCAAATGCTACCCCGACGGTCGGTTGTTATTGTCAATATTAATATAATAATGATTTATTTTTTAATAGTCTCACTCGATTACGCCGATGTTCTTGTTGCCCCAGCTGGTCGTCACCTCTTTAAGCAGAAACAAAGGCTACATGAATGATTAAATCGATGTTGATCCATGCGTGTGGATGTGGAATTAACGGACGTGACGTTGTGCGATTGAGTTGCCAGGCAACAGCTTCGGTTCATGTTAATTTACAAACTCCTCAACTACAACCGTAGTTATATTTAAAAACATGTTAGAAGGCCTCACGAAATACTTTAATGCAAATTTAAATGTAAATGTGAAGGAATGTGTGTATAACAAAATACATCCGTCATAAGCAATACCGGAAACTCTCTCCTGTCTCTCTCCTGTCTCTCTCCTGTCTCTCTCCTGTCTCTCATCCTGTCTCTCTCCTGTCTCTCTCCTGTCTCTCTCCTCTGTCTCTCTCCTGTCTCTCTCCTGTCTCTCTCCTGTCTCTCTCCTGCCTCTCTCCTGTCTCTCTCCTGTCTCTCTCCTGCCCTCTCTCCTGTCTCCTGTCTCCTGCCTCTCTCGTGTCTCTCTCCTGCCTCTCTCCTGTCCCTCTCCTGTCTCCTGTCTCTCTCCTGCCTCTCTCCTGTCTCTCTCCTGCCTCTCTCCTGTCCCTCTCCTGTCCCTCTCCTGTCTCTCTCCTGTCTATCTCCTGCCTCTCTCCTGTCTCTCTCCTGTCCCTCTCCTGTCTCCTGTCTCCTGTCTCTCTCCTGCCTCTCTCCTGTCTCTCTCCTGCCTCTCTCCTGCCTCTCTCCTGTCTCTCTCCTGTCTCTCTCCTGTCTCTCTCCTGTCCCTCTCCTGTCTCCTGTCTCCTGTCTCTCTCCTGCCTCTCTCCTGTCTCTCTCCTGCCTCTCTCCTGTCCCTCTCCTGTCTCTCTCCTGTCTCTCTCCTGCCTCTCTCCTGTCTCTCTCCTGTCTCTCTCCTGTCTCTCTCCTGTCCCTCTCCTGTCTCTCTCCTGTCTCTCTCCTGTCTTCTCTCCTGCCTCTCTCCTGTCTCTCCTGTCTCTCTCCTGTCTCTCTCCTGTCTCTCTCCTGTCTCTCTCCTGTCTCCTGTCTCCTGTCTCTCTCCTGCCTCTCTCCTGTCCCTCTCCTGTCTCTCTCCTGCCTCTCTCCGGTCTCTCTCCTGTCTCTCTCCTGTCTCTCTCCTGTCTCTCTCCGGTCTCTCTCCTGTCTCTCTCCTGTCTCTCTCCTGCCTCTCTCCGGTCTCTCTCCTGTCTCTCTCCTGTCTCTCTCCTGTCTCTCTCCTGTCTCTCTCCTGTCTCTCTCCTGCCTCTCTCCGGTCTCTCTCCTGTCTCTCTCCTGTCTCTCTCCGGTCTCTCTCCTGCCTCTCTCCTGTCTCTCTTCTGTCTCTCTTCTCTCCTGTCTCTCTCCTGTCTCTCTCCGGTCTCTCTCCTGTCTCTCTCCTGTCTCTCTCCTGTCTCTTCTGTCTCTCTTCTCTCCTGTCTCTCTCCTGTCTCTCTCCTGTCTCTCTCCTGTCTCTCTCCAGCCTCTCTTCTGTCTCTCTCCTGTCTCTCTCCTGTCTCTCTTCTGTCTCTCTTCTCTCCTGCCTCTCTCCTGTCTCTCTCCTGTCTCTCTCCTGTCTCTCTCCTGTCTCTCTCCGGTCTCTCTCCTGTCTCTCTCCTGTCTCTCTCCTGTCTCTTCTGTCTCTCTTCTCTCCTGTCTCTCTCCTGTCTCTCTCCTGTCTCTCTCCTGTCTCTCTCCAGCCTCTCTTCTGTCTCTCTCCTGTCTCTCTCCTGTCTCTCTTCTGTCTCTCTTCTCTCCTGTCTCTCTCCTGCCTCTCTTCTCTCCTGCCTCTCTCCTGTCTCTCTCCTGTCTCTCTCCTGTCTCTCTCCTGCCTCTCTCCAGCCTCTCTTCTGTCCCTCTTCTCGTTCCCTCTCTTTTTCCTTCTCTCTCTAGTTCCTGCAGCCTGCATATGAACCTTTACTCACACTCCCTAATCTCTCGCCCACACGACTTCGCCTATTTCCTCCTCTCTGCCTTTCCTTCTGTCCTTTCTCTTTGTTGTGAAATATAAACAACTTAGCTTTTACTTTTAGACCAATGCAAACTCAAAGAATTCAACGAGCAAAAGATTTTTGATGAGTTGCTTATTGACTTTTATTCTGACTTGTTGCTGATCCATTTCAGCCCAGTGACAAACTGGGAGTAGTGGGACATGATAACAGACTTCACTTGAATACCTACAGGTTTAAACATAAAGTGGTTTTAGCAGAATATATTTTTGGAAGATTAAAAACCAAGCGTGTTGGATACGAGGGTTGGCTTTGAACAAAAAGCAGAAACAACCAAAATGAAAACTATACCAACCTCACCTCCTCGTCTAGAGACAGAGCAACTCACACAAACACAGAAAGGAGTAAAACTAGAAATGGCGTCTTGGCTTTTAAACCGTCCTCTGCAGCCGTCTCATCTCATCTCCCTCTAAGTAAGAAACTATAGGCGCTTTCACACCGGAGTACTTTTCCCGGTATTGTTCCGATATAGTTCTGAAATGTCGCGTTCACACCAAAAAGAGCCGGAACTCAAACGAGTTCATGAGAAACTTTTCACCCCTTTTCAGTCCCTGCTAGAGAGCAGGAGCTTTCGTGGGAGAAAAAGGTTCCTGTGTCTGATTGGCTGGGCGGATTGCAAACCACGCCCCGTCAAACTCTGAAAACGTTTTGTGAAGCCGCCATTTTATTATCCTTGCATTAGCATGATTAGCATTAGCATTAGCCCAGCGCAGAAACGGACAGAGACTAACTTATCGCAACACAAAATAAAACATGGGAGCGGTGGAGATGAGGAGGTGTCTGCGTTCTGGCGATTTACTCTGAAGGCTTCAGTAGAAGCTGCTGGGAGTCCCAGCAGCTTCTACTGAAGCCAGTCCCCAACTCCGGGGACTTCCGGCCGGGGACTCCGGGTGGCAGTATACGGCGTGAAGTGTTTTGCGGCCTGCCAATAAACCCAAAGCAGAAGAAGAAGAAGTGACGTCAGCGGCTTCATTTGCCTAATCCTCCCTCAGGAACTTATTCCGGTGTGAACGCGATCTGTACTTAGTTCATCAGAACTAAAGAGTTCTGATGAACTCAGTACTTGGTGTGAAAGCGCTAGGGAACAGATTTCACCAAAACGTCCGACTATCCCTTCAAACTAACAGTTTCAAGCAAAATCCTGATTGCTCTCAAATCAAATTTGTATCTCAAATCCGATCTCTAAGAATCAGATGTGTGTCAAGACATGAGCAACCTTTCTGCAGGTGCTGATGGAGGCCTCAGAAACGTAGTCTCTACGCTGAAGACACAGCGAGGAAGGAACTGGAGGTCCATCGTTGCTCCATTGGAGGGACAGTTGACCAGGTGAAGGTGCATTTTAAGGTATTTGTTTTCCTCCTCCAGAGCAGTCTGCTTGTCACAAGCACTCTTGATTTGAAAACGTTGACAGAACCTTTGAAATCCAGTTTGAGCGTCTCAGATACATCTGTAGAAATGTGCAAAGATTTAATTTTGTGTAACAACAGTATATTACATTCAAAAGCATCTCATGGAACGCCTTTACGCCGTCGTGCTTACAGTAGCTAGCCCGAGGACACTTGGGTATACAGTATTGACTTCAAGAGGCAGGAGATTTAATTACTGGCCTTCTGATTGGTAGATCAGCCACAGCCACTCAAATCTGGATGCAAAATAATTGAGATGGGCCGACCTTAGTCTAAACTAGCCAATGTTTGGTTTGCTCATACAATTGTTTCAGAAGGCAATGACCAGAACGTTGCTGTAATAATATTACTTTTGTCGGTAACGGAGTAGTGTAATGCACTACTTTTATAATTCAGTAATCACACTACAGTTACTAACATCCCCCCGACACGCGTTACTTCGTTACTTACTAAAATCATAATCGTACTGACAGACAAGAGGGGTTTCCGCCGCAGGTTTATATTTACGTAATCTGCGCGATTTGTGCGTCCATATCTCCACGTGCAGTGCTGCATAAACATGGCTGAGTCAGAGATAACTTTAGAGGGGTGGAGGTACCCCCACTTTGGGAACCCCTGGCATAAACATGGCTGAGTCAGAGATAACTTTCCTTCCCTCATCAACTTTATGCCCATCGTTTTGAGTTCGTCTGAAGAATAGACAGGAATGTGACGGTGAGGTGCAAACTGTGTCCAGGCCAGAAGCTGTTATCCGGTTGTTGCCTGTTTTGAGTGACGAATACACACTACCGCCGCCTGCTGGTGAGGAGAGTTATTGCCACTCACGCATGCGCAGTTCGTACGTGCTACTTGGCCGTCGGCTGAAGTCTTTGCGGTGTGTTCCAGTGACACATGGCCAAGACACAGGAGGACACGGCGACGCAATAGCGGGAGCAGAGATATACTGAGCAAAAAATACAGATATCAGGAGACAGAGGGCAGCCACGGTCAGATAGGAAAACACTCAGGAGCTATCTGGATCAGTCTGATGCGACAATGGAAACTGAACTAAAGGGAACATTTGAAGCTTTAGCAGTCTGCGTGATCTGCCCGTAGGGAGGGGCGCGCCGGCCCTGCGAGTAAAGTAACGAGTAAAGTAACGAGTAAAGTAACGAGTAAAGTAACGAGTAAAGTAACAAGTTACTTTATGTAGAGAGTAACGAAGTAGTGTAATATATAACTTTTTTTTAAAGTAATATGTAATACGTAATATATTACATTTTTTTGGTAAGGACCCCATCTCTGGCAATGACCATCAGTCTAGTTTAGGTTTAGGTTGGAGGAGCGGTCAGTAGTTTCCTAAAGGACTGTCAAAAAGCTTACTATCACAAACATAAAGCATGGCATGGATCCAACCTTCATCAAAAGCTAAAATATTGAATCTAAATGATATTTGTGTCCGTCCTCAAGAATCTGACCGTAGAGGCAGACTGCTGTACTTCCTAACAGACGTAATGATACTGTTTTAAACACATTCCTCCATTGGTCCTTAAAACACTTTAGATTACACATTTCTAACTCCCCCCCCCTCGTACCGCCTGCGTGCTCTGAAGCAGGTGTTTCCCATGATGCCATTCTGCCTCTAATATCTGACATTATGGAAGCAGAAGGTACAAATATGTGAGCGTTTATGATCACTCTGACACCCGTTATTTCCTTATGATTAGAGGTTAGCCCACTGGAAGCTGAGTGTGTGTGTGTGTGTGTGTGTGTGTGTGTGTGTGTGTGTGTGTGTGTGTGTGTGTGTGTGTGTGTGTGTGTGTGTGTGTGTGTGTGTGTGTGTGTGTGTGTGTGTGTGTGTGTGTGTGTGTGTGTGTGTGTGTGGATGAGGGTGAGGAAGAGTTTCTAGTTATTAGTTATTTTTGTTTACTTCGCTGTGGCTTTGGTGTCAGAAGGTCAACGTTAACACACGACCAGCTTCACCCTGTCATCATGTGTCGCCGGGCGTCAGATCAAAGCCGGCTGAAGCAGACCAGAGGAACAATAAAAACTTCTGTATGGAGGTCGGTCATCTTTTTTACCATGGATCTCACACACACACACACACACACACACACACACACACACACACACACACACACACACACACACACACACACACACACACACACACACACATGCTGCATCTCAATTCAGATGCTTCCCTTCATGTTAGACACTTTGAAATCTGTGTGAATGTAGAATGTGTCGTGTCTAAAATAACAGAGGGTTGTTGTTAGCTAGCATCGATATCTATGAGGTACCAAATCATTATCATGTTATTTCACACACTTAATGTATGGAATATCCTGCTTTATATGTTGTTTACTGTAAATTGGTATTTCAACATGTATGTTACTTTGAATTTCTCTTTTGTTTAATACCTTGTCTTTTGTGCTGCTGCACCAAAAACAAGTACATCTTAGAGACAGAGTTTGTTGTACGCTGAGCTTTGATAAGCTGAAGGACTGTGTTCTACATGTGGCATTATCTACAATAGGACCCTAAAGTTACTGCATGGTAAGAAATGATAAGATATGATACTTTTGTCAATCACTTCCTGTTCCTGGGTAAAGAACACACACTCTGACCTCTACTGGGAGAAACACTTGTGTGTTTGACAGTGAAATGTGTGTGTGTGTGTGTGTGTGTGTGTGTGTGTGTGTGTGTGTGTGTGTGTGTGTGTGTGTGTGTGTGTGTGTGTGTGTGTGTGTGTGTGTGTGTGTGTGTGTGTGTGTGTGTGTGTGTGTCGGCTGCCTGATTGAAAAACCTGCTGCTGTTTTTCCACCAGGACACAGAGCTGAGTGTGGGTGGACTTGCATTTGTCCGTGTGCTTCTCTGTGTTTGAGAATGTGTTTCTGATATAATAATAATTACAGCTTTTACAAATCTGTGTAATCTTGGTCAATTAGTGCAAATTAGCAATCTTTACAATAACCAAACGGAAGGTTTAATTCAGTGGAAAGAAAGTAGTTATACATGTTATTCCTGCAGCTACAGTGTCTTCAGTACCTTTCAGAATAAAAGCTCCTACAGTGTCTTATAGTTCAGTAACTTTCAGAATAAAAGCTCCTACAGTGTCTTATAGTTCAGTAACTTTCAGAATAAAAGCTCCTACAGTGTCTT
This sequence comes from Notothenia rossii, assembly GCF_949606895.1. Lineage (NCBI taxonomy): Eukaryota > Metazoa > Chordata > Actinopteri > Perciformes > Nototheniidae > Notothenia > Notothenia rossii. The sequence continues at coordinate 1,233,619 of NC_136906.1, read as the reverse complement.
ATAGTTCGGTACCTTTCAGAATAAAAGCTCCTACAGTGTCTTATAGTTCAGTAACTTTCAGAATAAAAGTGATTACAGGGTCTTATAGTTCAGTACCTTTCAGAATAAAAGCTCCTACAGGGTCTTATAGTTCAGTACCTTTCAGAATAAAAGCTCCTACAGTGTCTTATAGTTCAGTAACTTTCAGAATAAAAGTGATTACAGGGTCTTATAGTTCAGTACCTTTCAGAATAAAAGCTCCTACAGGGTCTTATAGTTCAGTACCTTTCAGAATAAAAGCTCCTACAGGGCCTTATAGTTCAGTACCTTTCAGAATAAAAGCTCCTACAGGGTCTTATAGTTCAGTACCTTTCAGAATAAAAGCTCCTACAGGGTCTTATAGTTCAGTACCTTTCAGAATAAAAGTGATTACAGGGTCTTATAGTTCAGTACCTTTCAGAATAAAAGCTCCTACAGGGTCTTATAGTTCAGTAACTTTCAGAATAAAAGTGATTACAGGGTCTTATAGTTCAGTACCTTTCAGAATAAAAGCTCCTACAGGGTCTTATAGTTCAGTACCTTTCAGAATAAAAGCTCCTACAGTGTCTTATAGTTCAGTAACTTTCAGAATAAAAGTGATTACAGGGTCTTATAGTTCAGTACCTTTCAGAATAAAAGCTCCTACAGGGTCTTATAGTTCAGTACCTTTCAGAATAAAAGCTCCTACAGGGTCTTATAGTTCAGTACCTTTCAGAATAAAAGCTCCTACAGGGTCTTATAGTTCAGTACCTTTCAGAATAAAAGTGATTACACACTACTGGGAATAGCAGTGTGTAATCACGCCTCCATCCAGGCCACTCAGACTGCCATAAATACATCAAATTAGAGACTGTGTGTGTGTGTGTGTGTGTGTGTGTGTGTGTGTGTGTGTGTGTGTGTGTGTGTGTGTGTGTGTGTGTGTGTGTGTGTGTGTGTGTGTGTGTGTGTGTGTGTGTGTGTGTGTGTGTGGAGCTAAGCATAATAACTTTATAAACTGCTGCTGGATATCTACAACATACACAATGCATGGGCATACTGAGCACCTCCAAATAGTTCTAAGGTACATCAATCCTTTCCTCTTAAGACCTGCAGGACTCGAGGAGTCCTTTAAAAGCTACAAAGTATTTATTATTGGTTGTGAAGGGACGTGGCAGAGACTCAAAGTGTCCGTCAACACGTCTCCAACGCGCCTCCTCCTGCTGCTCTGAACATACTTTGAGTTGCTCTGCAGGTGTGACGAGGCGTTCAAAGCCTTCAGCCTTTTCATTGAGACGCTCAGTGCGGAGAGGCTGCGTGTGTTTGAGCTGCTATTAACATCCCTGCTGGTGCTCTGCCATTACAGGACGACTCGTCTAAAACACTGCAACTGGCTTTAAAACAGCTGTGTGTTCATTCCTCTGCAGCCTTTGGTTAAGAAGGCAATCAAATGTTACATGATTTCAATATGCAGATATTTCCAGAATCTCATGGGAAGAGCGGGAAATGGTTTAGGGATCCTAACGTCAACCATACATGCAGCGTTCATTGAATCAGCTGCAATAGAGTCCATGTCCCGGTGCAGGTAAAGGTCCTGCATTCACAATCATACGCAAGCAAGAGTAACAAAGTTTGAGTGTCATGCAGATTGCAGAATGTATATTTCAGACTCATATAATACGGAGGCCGACAGGACAGGTGCAAACGTGCTGCAACGACCCAGACCCCTCCCATCAGGAGAAGCAGCTTCAGAAAGGATGCAGGTATAGAAACCCAAATGTTCTTGAGGAGACATGCAGCGTTTAGAGAACATTCAGCAGCTTGAGGAGACATGCAACGTTTAGAGAACATTCAGCAATGTTTAGAGAACATTCAGCAGCTTGAGGAGACATGCAACGTTTAGAGAACATTCAGCAATGTTTAGAGAACATTCAGCAGCTTGAGGAGACATGCAACGTTTAGAGAACATTCAGCAGCTTGAGGAGACATGCAGCGTTTAGAGAACATTCAGCAGCTTGAGGAGACATGCAACGTTTAGAGAACATTCAGCAGCTTGAGGAGACATGCAACGTTTAGAGAACATTCAGCAGCTTGAGGAGACATGCAACGTTTAGAGAACATTCAGCAATGTTTAGAGAACATTCAGCAGCTTGAGGAGACATGCAACGTTTAGAGAACATTCAGCAGCTTGAGGAGACATGCAACGTTTAGAGAACACTCAGCAGCTTGAGGAGACATGCAGCGTTTAGAGAACATTCAGCAGCTTGAGGAGACATGCAGCGTTTAGAGAACACTCAGCAGCTTGAGGAGACATGCAGCGTTTAGAGAACATTCAGCAGCTTGAGGAGACATGCAGCGTTTAGAGAACATTCA